>NC_058409.1:54152615-54224095 GCF_002201575.2 Neomonachus schauinslandi | reverse complement strand
GGACTAGAAGATATATTTGAGCAAATCGTAGCTGAGAACTTTCCTAATCTGGGGAATGAAACAAGCATTTGTGTCCTACAGGCAGAGAGGACCCCCTCCCTAGATCAAGGAGAACAGACCAACGCCCTGGCATGTAATAGTAAAACTTGCAAATCTTAGAACCAAGGAAACCATCTTAAGGGCAGTTAGGGGGAAGAGATTCCTTACGTACAGAGGGAGGAACATCAGAATAACGTGAGACCTATCCACAGAGACCTGGCAAGCCAGAAAGGCCTGGCAAGACATACTCAGGGTACTAAATGAGAAGAACATGCAGCCAAGAATACTTTATCCGGCAAGGCTTTCATTTAGAATGGATGGAGAGCTATAGACCTTCCAAGACTGGCAGAAACTGAAAGAAAATGTGACCACTAAGCTGACCCTGCAAGAAATATTAAGGGGGGGGGTGGTTCTATAAAAGGAGAAAGACCCCAAGAGTGATATAGAAATTTACAGAGACAATCTATAGAAACAAGGACTTCACAGGCAACATGATGACAATAAAATCACATCTTTCAATAATCACTCTCAATGTGAATGGCCTAAATGCTCCCATAAAACGGCACAGGGTTGCAGATTGGATAAAAAGACAGGACCCACCTATAGGCTGTCTACAAGAGACTCATTTTGAACCTAAAGCTACATCCAGACTGAAAGTGAAGGGATGGAGATCCATCTTTCATGCCAACAGACCTCAAAAGAAAGCTGGGGTAGCAATTCTCATATCAGACAAATCAGATTTTAAGCTAAAGACTGTAGTTAGAGACAGAGGACACTATGTCATTCTTAAAGGGTCTATCCAACAAGAAGATCTAACAATTGTAAATATTTATGCCCCCAACATGGGAGCAGGCAACAACATAAGCCAATTGTTAACCAAAATAGATATATTGATAATAACACATTAATTGTAGAAGACCTCAATACTCCACTCTCAGCAATAGACAGATCATCTACGCAGAAAATCAACAAAGAAACAAGAGCTTTGAATGACACACTGGACCAGATGGACCTCACAGGTATATACAGAACATTCCACACTAAAACAACAGACTACTCATTCTTCTTGAGCGCACATGGAACTTTCTCCAGAATAGACTACATACTGGGTCACAAATCAGGTCTCAACCAATACCAAAAGATTGAGATTATTCCCTGCATATTCTCAGACTATAATGCTTTAAAACTGGAACTCAATCACAAGAAAAAATTTGGAAGAAATTCAAACACTTGGAAGCTAAAGACCACTCTGCTCAAGAATGTTTGGGTCAACCAGGAAATCAAAGGAGAACTTAAAACAATTCATGGAAACCAATGAGAATGAAAACACATCAGTCCAAAGCCTATGGGATACTGCAAAGGCGGTCCTAAGGGGGAAATACATAGCTATCCAAGCCTCACTCAAAAAAACAGAAACATTCCAAATTCACCAACTAACTTTACACCTTAAAGAACTGGAGAAAAAACAACAAACAATGCCTAAGCCACACATTAGAAGAGAAATAATTAAGATTAGAGCAGAGATCAATGAATTAGAAACCAGAAATACAGTAGAGCAGATCAACGAAACTAGAAGCTGGTTCTTTGAAAGAATTAATAAGATCAATAAACAACTGGCCAGACTTATCCAAAAGAAAAGAGAAAGGACCCAAATTAATAAAACTATGAATGAAAGGGGAGAGATCACGGCTAACACCAAGGAAATAGAAACAATTATTAGAAATTATTATCAACAACTATATGCAAATAATAAGCAACCTGGAAGAAATGGATGCCTTCCTGGAAACCTATAAACCACCAAGACTGAAAGAGGAAGAAATTGACAACCTGAATAGACCAATAACCAGTAACAAGATTGAAGCAGTGATCAAAAACCTCCCAAAAATAAGAGTCCAGGGCCTGATGGATTCCCTGGGGAATTCTACCAAACATTCAAAGAAGAAATAATACCTATTCTCCTGAAGCTGTTCCAAAAAATAGAAACAGAAGGAAAGCTTCCAGACTCATTCTATGAGGCCAGCATTACCTTGATCCCCAAACCAGGCAAAGACCCCATCAAAAAGGAAAATTTCAGACTGATATCCCTGATGAATATGGATTCCAAAATTCTCAACAAAATCCTAGCTAATAGGATCCAACAGTACATTAAAAGGATCATCCACCGGGCGCCTGGGTGGCTCAGATGGTTAAGCGTCTGCCTTCGGCTCAGGTCATGATCTCAGGGTCCTGGGATCGAGTCCCGCATCGGGCTCCCTGCTCCTTGGGAGCCTGTTTCTCCCTCTGCCTATCTCTCTCGCTCTGTCTCTCATGAATAAAAAAAAAAAAAAATCTTTAAAAAAAAAAAAAAATCTTTAAAAGGATCATCCACCAAGACCAAGTGGGATTTATCCCTGGGATGCAAGGGTAGTTCAACATTTGCAAATCAATCAATGTGATAGAACACATTAATAAGAGGAGAGAGAAGAACCATATGGTCCTCTCAGTTGATGCAGAAAAAGCATTTGACAAAATACAGCACCCTTTCCTGCTTAAAACTCTTCAGAGTATAGGGATAGAGGGAACATTCCTCAAGTTCACAAAATCCGTCTACGAAAAACACACAGAGAATATCATTCTCAATGGGGAAAAGCTGAGGGCCTTTCCCTTAAGATCAGGAACATAACAAGGATGCCCACTCTCGCCACTATTATTCAACACAGTACTAGAAGTCCTAGCAACAGCAATTAAACAACAAAAAGAAATAAAAGGTATTCAAATTGGGAAAGAAGTCAAACTCTCTCTTCGCAGATGACATGATACTTTATGTGGAAAACCCAAAAGACTCCACCCCCAAATTACTAGAGCAATTCAGTCATGTGGCAGGATACAAAATCAATGCACAGAAATCAGTTGCTTTCTTATATACTAACAATGTAACTGTAGAAAGAGAAATTAGAGAATCGATTCCATTTACAATAGCACCAAAAACCATAAGATACCTTGGAATAAACCTAACCAAAGAGGTAAAGGATCCATACTCTAGGAACTACAAAACACTCATGAAAGAAATTGAAGAAGGCACAAAAAGATGGAAAAACATTCCATGCTCATGGATCGGAAGAATAAACATTGTTAAAATGTCTATGCTGCCCAGAGCAATCTATACCTTCAACGCCATCCTGAACAAAATACGAATGGTGTATTTCAAAGTGCTGGAAGAAACAATCTTAAAATTTGTATGGAATAAGAAAAGACTCTGAATAGCCAGGGAAATGCTGAAAGAGAGAAACAAAGCTGGGGGCATCACGTTGCCCGATTTCAAACTATATTACAAAGCTGTGATCACCAAGACAGCGTGGTACTGGCACAAAAACCGAAACATAGACCAGTGGAACAGAATAGAGAGCCCAGGAGTGCCTGGGTGGCTCAGTCATTAAGCATCTGCCTTCAGCTCAGGTCGTGATCCCAGGGTCCTGGGATTGAGTCCCGCATTGGGCTCCCTGCTCAGCGGGAAGTCTGCTTCTCCCTCTCCCACTCCCCCTGCTTATATTCCCTCTCTCACTGTCTCTCTCTCTCTGTCAAATAAATATATAACATCTTTAAAAACAAAATAGAGAGCCCAGATATGGACCCTCAACTCTATGGTCAAATAATCTTTGACAAAGCAGGAAACACATGCAATGGAAAAAAGACAGTCTCTTTAATAAATGGTGCTGGGAAAATTGGACAGCTGTACACAGAAGAATAAAACTCGACCATTCTCCTACACCATACACAAAGATAAACTCAAAATGGATGAAAGACCTCAATGTGAGACAGGAATCCATCAAAATCCTAGAGGAGGACATAAGCAGTAACCTCTTCAACATCGGCCACAGCAACTTCTTTCAAGACACATCTTCAAAGGCAAAGGAAACAAAAGTGAAAATGAACTTTTGGGACTTAATCAAGATAAAAAGCTTCTGCACAGCAAAGGAAACAGTCAACAAAACAAAGAGGCAACGCATAGAATGGGAGAAGATTTTTGCAAATGACACTACAGAAAAAGGGCTGATATCCAAAATCTATAAAGAACTTCTCAAACTTAACAGCCAAAAACCAAATAATCAAGTCAAAATATGGGCAGAAGACATGAACAGACACTTCCCAAAAGAAGACATACAAATGGCTAACAGACACATGAAAAAATGTTCACCATCATTAGCCATCAGGGAAATTCAAATCAAAACCACATTGAGATACCACCTTACACCAGTTAGAATGGCAAAAATTGACAAGGCAAGAAACAACAAATGTTGAAGAGGTTGTAGAGAAAGGGGAACCCTCTTACACTGTTGGTGGGAATGCAAGTTGGTACAGCCACTTTGGAAAACAGTGTAGAGGTTCCTCAAAAAATTAAAAATAGAGCTACCCCATGACCTAGCAATTGCACTCCTAGGTATTTACCCCAAAGACATAGATGTAGTGAAAAGAAGGACCATATGCACTCCAATGTTCATAGCAGCAATGTCCGCAATAGCCAAACTGTGGAAAGAGCCAAGATGCCTTTCAACAGACGAATGGATAAAGAAGATGTAGTCCATATATACAATGGAATATTACTCAGCCATCAGAAAGGATGAATACCCAACTTTTGCATCAACATGGATGGGACTGGAGGAGATTATGCTAAGTGAAATAAGTCAAGCAGAGAAAGTCAATTATCATATGGTTTCACTTATTGGTGGAACATAAGGAATAGCATGGAGGACATTAGGAGAAGGAAGGGAAAAATTAAGGGGGTGGAAATCGCAGGGGTAGATAAACCATGAGAGACTATGGACTCTGAGAAACAAACTGAGGGTTTTAGAGGGGAGGGGGGTGGGGGGATGGGCTAGCCTGGTGATGGGTATTAAGGAGGGCACGTATTGCATGGAGCACTGGGTGTTATACGCAAATAATGAATCATGGAACGCTACACCAATAAAATAAAAATTTAAATAAAAATTAAAAAAATAACATGTATCTGGATAAAGACGTTCAATAAAAATCAAAGAAAAAAGGCAAACTGTGTCTGAGATAGGACTAATTTCTTTTATATCATCAATAACAACAAAATTAACTCAATGTATAACTCAATATAAATTTAATAATGCCTGTGTCTACCCTGTCTCCACACATGATAAACTGATTAAAAATACATTGTCACCAGTTCATACCAAGGATAACCAATCTGATAGCCAAATCACAAAATATGCCCCTGAAGAGGAAAGCTTTTCGAAAACGACTGTGATCCATAAAGCAACAGGAGCTCACCCAGGAGCTTGCTAGAAATGTAGAATCTCAGACCCCACCTCTCCCATTCTCAGCCAGAATCTGAATTTTAACAAGATCCCAGGTGACTGATACATACATTAAAGTTTTCAGAAGCACTGCTTTCAACCATCACATTCCTTTTCTGCCTGGCAATTTCTGCTTCAGAAGCAAAATTCTCATCTAACAATGTTCAGGGTCTTCTAATGTAGGTTTGTTATCATGGAATTCATTCTCATATGTAAAAGACCATAAGGAAAAACATCACATTTGAGGTTACTCTGAATAGCCTAGCAAATGTGCATTATGCTCCCATGTATTAGACCAAAATGATATTTTATCATATTTTTCATACTTTATTTTGATGATAAAACGAGTTTATACTGCAGAAACATTCTGGTTTTTTATTTTAGCAGAATTTTTCTTAAAGTACCAATCCTACCTACTCTACTGTAACCATCACTGCTCTGAACCATTACGGGCAACATCACAGTGATTAGACACAGTTGCTTCTGACCATGGAGCTATACCTTAGCTAAGTATAAGGAATCTATCAGAACCATCAGCACTCACGTTTCACTACCTTCACGTAAATGGTCAAGCCAAACTGTAAGAATGATGCAGGCTTCATGGAGGATGCTCAGGAGCAGACTGCATGAGTAGATTCCCCTATAAAGGATTTCTCTGCATTTAAATGCCACTCCATGTTCAATAATGAGAGTTGTTCCTACTGAAATACTAAAAGGGCTGGTTGGCCTATACTTCCCTAGATGAAATCCTTCCATACTGAAGACATATAAGGTTATTTTGTATGCTATCCTATCTTCATCAACCCTTCATCCAATTCCTTCAAATAACACTTTTTTTCAAGTTAAAAATAAATGACAACACATTTAGACAAACATGTTTGTTGAGGCAGAGTTCTAAAAGGTAAAAAAAATTACCTCGTTTTGCCCACTTTGGGCCTCAGAATTTTGACTCTAATATACAGGTAGGCTATATTCAGTTTATATGACACTACCTACATGGATTATTTAGCCTGGACTTGACAGGGGCAACAAAAGCTTTATTGGAATAACTGAACCCACACTCTGTAATGTAATGGTTTCTAAATGCTGATCCATAGAACAGTGCTAGGCCAGCTCATAAGAATTACCTGGGAAACATTTTTAAAATACAGACTCTAAGGCCCTATTACCTGGATTCAGATTTCTCAGATTTGGGGTGAAAACCAGAATGGGCATTATTTTGTCCAAATTCCACCAGACAATCCTGATGCACAACTAGGGTTGGGTACATACGCAAGAACTTGAAAGGCCATTTACTGGGGTCTGATATCCAATTCTCACAGCTCCACACTTTAATAACCATTAACATGGCATTTCCATACTGTAGTCACCAGGACACACTTCCCTCAAGATGCTACTAATAAATATCTAAATGAGCAAACAAAAATAAGGTTCTATATTCAAAAAGGTTTAAGAAACACTGGGTTTAAATAGTTAGAATGCTTTCTTTACTTCATATAACTAATGTACATTACACATCTCCACCTCAGAGACTATGGTCGGTAGCGTCTCCCTAATTTATTTGACCACGGACTCCTGTTTTTGGTGTGTCCTATCTCAACATCGCCCAGAAGCAGTGTTCTGTAGAGCACAAATCAAGAAGCTGTCTTCACCAGAGTGACTAGGAAGCAGTATCTAGGATCCTGAGTCCCATCATCCTTGTCCTTCTTCCCTCCTTCTCCTCTCCACTCCTTCTCCACTGTGCTGTGATGTCTCCTTTCCTCAAAGCCCCTTGTCTCTGGTCACGGCCAGCCCTCACTCTTGGTCTATGCACTTGTTGATGCATAATCATTGAGGATTAAATCATCACCACTGAGTAGCATGAAAGGGTTTGCTTCCTCTGGTCAGCTCTGCAGTATTACTGTGGCTATGATGATTAGAGCTTGTTCCTCCCCCCCCCAACCTCTCTCTCTCTCCTCTCTCTCTCTCTCTCTCTCTCTCTCTGGAGCACAGGTTCTTTCCACATGCTGAAAAGACAGCTGAAAACGGTCCTTGCATTTGAGCTTCTCCAATTCCTGCCTGATACCATTAAACACCCTCAGATAACCCCAGATATGACAGTTTTTGTTCTTCATGCCAAATATTGTATGGGTGAAACCAAAAAGTGTTACAGACACAAGAACCTATCCTCCATCAACCGCAATCTCTGAAGTCCTGGGAGGACTGGGTGGGTGCTAGAAGAAGACTTTTTTAGAAAGATGGTATCCTTCTCATAACAGGGATCAGTCAATGTCCAAGTGAAATAAATGTTCACATGGATTTTTATACGCTTCAAATATTATTTTTAGTTCTAGTTCTCTCCTAATTCTCTCCCCCTCCTATCACCATGGCAATCCATAAAACAAAAGAGAAATCAGGAGAGGTTTCTGATCCTGTGTTGTTGTTTTTTTAAGCACATAGCATATGCAAGGTACAACAGGGATTTATATCTGTATGTATGTACTTATATGTATGTATGTATCATTAATTTTTGTTTCCTTTTGAACCCCTTCACTCATTTCTCTGATCCTGTCCTGACCGGAGACCCTTTTATTCCTCTAATAATGAAAACAGGTGGTTACCATATATAGAAAAATGTATATGTTTTGCTTTTCCTAACCAATATTCTATTTCAGAAAGGCCTTCAAATAGTTTGATGTAAAAAAATCGGGACAGAGGAAAGAAAGAAAAGGAAAGGAAAGGAAAGGAAAGGAAAGAGGGAGGGAGGAAGGAAGAAAGGAAGAAAGGAAGAAAGAAAGGAAGAACACCCAGCAAAACTACCATGCAATTAGGTAGCCACTCAAAACCAGGCTGCTCTATGGAGGGAATGTCAGATAAAAGAGCACAAATTTGAAAGCTTTTTAGCCCTCAATAGTACTTTAATATTAGACCTTCATAGGATTAGTATTAGTGCTCTACACGACTGCTTTGTAATTACGTATCTCCCAAAGTGACTATAGAGCTCGGCCTAGTATCAAGGTCTGTGAAGTATGGGTCATGCCAAGAGTGCAAACCCATGTGCTATCACCATGGTGATCAGACTTGCAACTGTTACTCCAAAGGTGATCTGATGACAGACTGTAGCAGAACCATTAACAAAATTCCTCTAGAGACAAATGGAGCTGATGGTTCAGTTATAACTACTGAGGACAGATGAATCCCTAAGAAGACAGGAGCTGGTCTTCTTCAGCCTTTTCTGCATGCTAAGATATTATGCCCTGTGTCTCCGCACTTCTCCAAAGAGGAACTCACTGCAGGTAACAGTTACCAGCTACTAGAGGCACTTTTATAGTTAAACGTTTCTATATTTCTGTTCCTTTGAATTCCCATTGTTATCAAATTAGGAAGTGTTTAACACAGAGAGCCTTTACAACAATGAAAAACTGTTTGCTAAAGGCCTGCCTTGACTCCTCATTAGTTTTTCACTGTTCCCTAACCCAACACTGGAATAACCAAGGACCAGCCTGTCAGTTCCAGGTAGTAAATGGACCGGTGGCCCCAAAGAAGTGAGATCCATGCTGTCTGCACCATGCAATGAAGTGATGGCAAATAGCTGGTAGGCTAGAAAACTTGTTGGCATTAACTGATTAAGTTCAGGCCTAGTCAAAGAAAATACACCCATGAATTACAAACTGGAAATCAGGGAATGTCAGCCCTGCCCCCAGCCGTGTGTAGAATGACCTGATAGATAAATTAGAATATGATACTGCAGATGGTGTTCCTCCCAATTTCTGTGTGTGGTGGCCATGAGGATGCCCCGCTCAGATCTGTTGGCGGGAGTGGAATGGACCAACAGCCCCAGCTGCAGCCCTCTGGATCCATCATCGTGTCCGCACAAGGCCATGCTTCCCCTAGATTGTCCCAAGACTTGACTGTGCATGGCAAGGGTACTAGTGCAGGACATCCTGTGGCCGAGAGACTCCGGTAATGGCCAACTTGGGCTGGAGAACTCTACACTGATCCGGATGACACATTCTTAGAACTGCACTGCAGTCTGAGACTCCCTGCCAAAACCTCCTTCTTTCCCCCTTCTCCTTCACAGGCAGCAGACTTGTTCACAGGCCACAGCTCTCCCCACCTCCTTCTGCTCTCACTCCCCCTTTATCTTTCATAGGCCTCTTCTTCAACAAATCTCCTGCATGTCTCAGCGCACCTTGGTGACTGTTTCCCAGAGAACCCACCTGATGCAGGGAGTTTACATGAAATAGTCAACACTGGATATTGACTTTAATTCCTCCAAAGTCTTTTCTTGTATGTAATCTTATTTGATCCGTGCATGGAACTATTTGTAAGGTTTCCTTGAGATCTTTCATGAACAAAGAAATCCTTCCTTTTCAAAGTAATAATAATACTCTACAAAAGTATCTGTGGCCACAGACAGCCATTGAGGATAAGCTATGTTGTTTATTCATCTGTTCAACAAATACTGAGTCACTTCTATGAATCCACTGACAAAGATTCTTTGCTTGACCAAATGTGAGTCAGGCTCCTGAACTTTCTCCTAGATCCATCTCTGCACTTTCTTGTAAAATCCAGTCTTAGCAAGCACCCTGCTTAGTCAGTTTAACCAGAACCTCCCACCCTCGACACCTGATCACGTCCCATCCCCCTGGCCCACCTTCAGTAAGAATACTGTTAGATTGGTTTAGCCAAAATGCCCCTGATCCCTGATGTTTCCTCTAAGTAATTTTCCATCCACTGACTCCCACACTACTCCTCGGCTATAAACTCCCACTTGCCTATGGAGTATTCAAAGTTGAATCCAATCTCTCTCCCCCACTGCAAAATTCTGTAAAAATGGTCTCTACACCTACCACAGCAGTACTGAATCAAGTCTGCCTGATCATCTTTAACAAGGGTTATGAATAATTTTTTCTTTAACACCACTTCTGTGCTGGATTCTCTTGAAGACAGAGCAGTGAGTAAGACAGTAAGTCCCTGCCCTTATGGGATTCACATTGATTTTAAAATCATAATTGTGATAAGAGATATAGAGAAAAAGATCCAGGTGTTATGGGGTTAGGGGAGATTCTAGGGAACCTAATTGGGTAATCTTAGAGAACACTTCCCTAAGACCTATCACCGAAGCTTCGTTCAGAAGGAACAAGTGGACATCATCTGGAAAGGGTGGTTGAGCTAGTCCTGGGGACAGATTGGTGCCATTGAGTAGATAGGGATGGGGGAAAGGCCCTAGGCAGGAAGCAATTAGGAGCATTGAGAGAACTGAATAAGGATCCATATATGTTAGAAGCAGAGAGCAAATGAGTGGCAGGCACCAGATAAGGCTACCAGGCTGTACTTCTTGGCCAAAGGAGTTCCCAAGATTCTGCTTATGTATCCCTGTAAAATAATTTGGGAAACTATGTACCCACTCACACACTGTTAATTCACATCTAAATTATTTTAAATTTAAATAGTTACAAAGGATTTGATTTCTGGTATATTATAAATATTGACATCTTAAAATAATGGAATACTGTATCCAAGAAAATACCAAAGCTATTGCTACCCAATACCATTCACTGAAAAATAAACACATATATGAACAAGCTGATCTTCAACACTTAGAAACTTTATATCATCTTTTTTTGTCCATGAAGTCTTTTTCCATTCCCCTTTCCCCACAGCGTATTTTCATGTAAAATATTTTTATACTTGAAAATTCTTTACTGATGTCATTTCATCCTTCAAGGTAAAATTTTCCTTCTGGATTAAGGTATTACAGTTATTAATAGGTACTTTATGAAAAGCAATATAAGTACATTGTAAATTTTAAACATATTTTTTTAATTGGAAATTATTTTGTTAATGGAATGAATGAGGATTTTTCATTTCATTTCATTTTTGGTGGATAATTATTAATTGCTATAATGAGACTGGGTTCAGTACCCATTCTAATATGTTTTTTTGGGAGCTCTGAGAATCTTTATTCATACATATAAATAGATAGCATTAGAGCAAAATTTGCTATAAAATGTCATTCAACTCTTTGAACTTCTCCTACTTCACATGCCAAAACCACACAATGGCATATCTTCAAATACTATTTTTGTGATCCATCAGCTGACAACTCAATTAGATCTTCCTCAATTTTGTTGAAAGCAAAGGAATGGAAATCATCCTGAATTGTGAAGAGACTTGTTACCCATCATTAGAGATATCAATTTCTCAATTTCTGGGAATATATCAAAAAGGCTTTGCCAAGATTAATCAAATAACTATTAATTATACCTCTTACTCTTTCATCTAGAGGCATCTTCTTTAGCCTAATATACTCACAACAGGTTGGGAAAACTAAGATATTCAGTATTATTAACATGCTTTCAATAAATTGAGTTAAATCTGTAGCTTGCATGTCTTTTTAAAAAGGTATTAACAAAAGTATATTGAAGAAAACACACCATATAACCTAACTAGCAAAATGATCCCTCATTGTCAAACCAATAACCAAAGAGAATTCTGCCTCCATTTTTCATTTCAAATAACCCTGCCATCTGAATTCCAATTGTAGATATATGGATAGATAAGGCTCAGTTTGTAATCTGGATACGAGAGACGTATTATAGACAGCATCTGATCCAGGAGCAAATACGGCTTTTGGTGTGATGCTTATTAATTTGAGAAGGAATTATATTCATTATACTATGCAAGTTCAAAGACATATATTGAAAACTTACAGAGATAGGTATTTGCAATAAAACATTTATAATTATTATCATTGACATCTGTTTATATTCAATTAGAACTGTTTGATGATTAGGCTGATGGCATAGTTACAGAATGTGACCAAGTAGAAAATCTGAGATCCAGTTTTTTATGGTGGGAAAGGAAATGGTTAAGAGGCAACTGGAGTAACCATCATCAGCTTCATGTAAAATGTTGCAGTGGAATCTTGTGGATTAAGAGCAGGGACAGTTTTTCACTACCCCAGTCCAATTCAATTCACTCACAAAATACAGCTGGTTGTCACACAGTATGGTGCCAGTATTACGTACAAAATAAGCCATGGTCCTAGGAGAACTTACATTTTTACTCATGAAACAATACATATTCTTACCCATGTGAAATTTAAAGGGCAAATAAAATGTTACAGAACACAGTCCCTGAAAAGACAAAAGGGGAAACTGAACTGGTATAGTCAGAACAGGTTTCAAGGATCTTGCCCTGAAGGACAGCATAGATGAAAGGCAGCATTCCAGGCAGAGGAAAGACTAGGAGGTGTTCGAGGACAGAAAAGAAGCCACCCAAGGTGGCAGAGTGGCTCTGAATAGAGGAACAGCGTAAGGAAAAACTCAGATTATAAAGAACCTGAAGTGAACCCATAAAGACTGAGGCTTGATTTTATAGGTAACGGAGAGCCACAGGAGGCTGCAGCACAAAGGAAAGATATAAAGAACACAAAACAGCTCATGGGAATGGGGAAGTAAAACAGGAGAGATTCAAGACTACCAAGAGCATACTGCATAAGGCAGGCATCGGGGCACCTGGGTGGCTCAGTCGGTTAGGTTAGGTGTCTGCCTTTGGCTCAGATCATGATCCTGGGGTCCTGGGATCGAGCCCCGTGCTGGGGAGCCTGCTTGTACCTCTCCCTCTGCCCCACCCCGCCACTTGTGCATGCTCTCTCTCTGTCTCTTAAATAAATAAATAAATAAATAAATAATCTTTTAAAAACAACTAAGGCAGGTATCAGATGGTAACAGTGATGACAGGGGTAATGGAACCAAAGGGCACTAAACTTTAACTTGACTTCTAGTCCCAGCTCTGCAATTACTGGCTTAATGATCCTGGACGAGACACTTAACCTCTGAACCTTTGTTTCTCCCATTCTAAAGATCCCTTGGGATTCAATAAAGCATCTCTGAAGGCAACAGCAAGCCAGCAAGAACGGACCACACAGATCGAGAACCATGACTCTCCCTTCCATCCTTGCTTTAACCAAATCAACTGTCATAGTAGTAACAGTAGTAGTAGTAGTAATTTGAGGGCTTCTGGGTATCATTTGCAGAAAAGTTTATGCTACTTTAGAAGTGTTGAAAAAACTGGACTCCAGGAACGTCCTTCAAAGACATAAAATTCTGAGATGCTATGGAGAGCAGCTTTACAAGAGAACAGGTGGTGGGACTTGGCAAGTGCAAAGAGAAGGAAAGAAAGGGGTCTCAAAGAAGACTGAATGACTAGAAAACATGAAGCAATAATGAGCATAGGAGCAGGAGTTCATTCTTGGGAGAAAATACTGAGTTTTCCCTAAAGTTTGAAGGGATAAAGTAGCATCAAATTTAGTGTCTTCTCTTCATTGTTTTTTAATCCTTTCAAAAATAGGTCTTTCTCTATAATCTGCAACATTCAAAAAGAGAATAATTTTATTCAAACATACAATTATATTATATGATACTTATAGCATTAATTAGAAATGGAATCAATATAATCTCCAATGAGGGATAACTTATAAAAAAACTTTTTTTTTACTTTTTCAAAAGGCAAAATGCTTTTGCTTCAGTGACATAGATATTTGCAGTAAACCTCTGGGGCTTAAATTTTGGGCTTGAATGTTCTGTTTCCCACACATAAACCAAGCCACACACTTGAGAAATATTTTTTTCTCCTAAGATATTTCTTGTAACATAAAAGGAATATTAATTTGGTATTATCTTTCAAAATGTTATCTTTGCCCTGGGTTCATACTAGATTCTAGATGGTATATGTGAGAATGCTTTGAACCAAGCAAAACTATAATCCTTCCATATGTAAAGTCAGCATGTATTTTAAATTTTCTTTCACAACTACAGTATCACATGCAACTGGGAACAAAAGCTACAGGGAACAAAGTGTAATGGATCGTGATGACTGTTTTAGAACAGCTTGAACCTCCTTATAGCCTAAAAGACAGCTATGTGAGCTGAATTCAGAAGAAGTGCTGAAAATGAATTTTACTGCAAGCTACGCTGTCTCAGAGGCAAATTTGCTTTTTTATAACTATAGGACTCTCAAGTAAAAGTTCTCGTGCTAATGAAAAGATGGTTATCCCCCATGTCCTTCCATTATGAGTATTTCTTCTTAATACAAAGCACACAGATAATCACACAAAGAATGGTTTCTAAACTACTAATACATTTTG
This sequence comes from Neomonachus schauinslandi, assembly GCF_002201575.2. Lineage (NCBI taxonomy): Eukaryota > Metazoa > Chordata > Mammalia > Carnivora > Phocidae > Neomonachus > Neomonachus schauinslandi. Next base: position 54,209,623 of record NC_058409.1, on the reverse strand, counting down.
TTCCAACTGCTTGCCACTAATGCAACAAATTGCATTTTTCTATCATTTTACTGGTGTTATGGTTCTTGTCTTTCGTGAATGGAAGTATTACTGCTATAGCAGATCAATTAGATTTTCATGTTTTGAGGCAAAAGAGAGGTCAGAGAGTGAGTTTTTGATTCATTGTCTCCATCTTTTAAATGTAACATAAAAATAATTGTATCAAGAACAGAAAGGAGGAAAGGAGAGAAATGTACCAGGCTTGCATTCTACTGTAGCTTTTAATATCCTGAAGGGATAATGCTTTGTCCTAGCTCCTTGGCAGAAACTCTCATTGAGTACAGGGCCACTTATGTTCAGATTAAATTTTTCAAGCTAGCGCTCAGCTTCAGCAGATTCTTAATGAACAGAAGCCTCTCACATCCCGGAAAATCATGTGCCTTCAGTGTGGCTGGGATGATCTCTTTCAAGATTACAAGTAAGTGTATCTGGGGAAGACTAATGACCAAGGAGACTTGACACAGGGTAATGCTGTTTTGCCACTGAGGTGATCTCCCCACCTCAGCCTCCAACTGGAACCACATACTCAAATGGAATCTTTCATCAGGAGAGAATGCTATTATCGATATGTACCTTGGATGCTTGAGAATCATGACACACAAGAGAGACAGATGCCCATCAAGCACATTAGTCCATTATTTTTTTCTTAGGAAAAACCCAGAAAACTCTCTTTGTTCTGCCCATTTCTCTTAATTCAAGTCTTCCCAGGCAGAACCCTGGCACTCCCATCTTCCTTTCCCTGTGTTGGAACTCTCCCAACCATTTCTGACAGAAAGACTCAAGCAGGCATTTAATGATGCAGAACAAGCAGGCTAGCCCGCTCCGCAGTGCACCTCACTGCAATAAGAGTGTGCTCCCCATGACTCAGAATGAATCAAATACCGAGTAAAAAATAACAGCACAAAACGGCAGCTTAAGGAATAACGGCAACCTGTGATCTGGAGAAAGAAGGCTGCCCGACTGATCAGTTACCGGAGAGCTAGCTGTCCTGCCTGCTGCATTCTTCAAAGACTGGAAAGAATGTAGAGTAGACTTCTCTTCCCAAGGAAATAAAAACATTCTCTTGTTTAAATACACTGTGGCAAAAAAAAAAAAAAAAAAAAATTATCTCTGATCTCCCAAGCTATGCTGTATCAAAATCAGAGCTATAGGTCAAAATCCTGTTCTTGCATTTTCATTTTTAACTGCCTCAATTTTCTGCCCTTTGTGAAAGCTTTATATATACTTAAATACAAAATCTAAAACGTGTGTATTTGTATTTCAAAATATTGTAAAAAGGAAGTTCTTTGGGTTATGCCTACTTTCTCTTGCATCATTTCTAACTGAAATACAGGAAGTCCTTCACTAGAAAGAGCTGGCAAATTTGCTTATACATAAGAGCATCCAACTTACACTGACCCAGACCTATTCTTTCTACTTGCTACTGGAACTTTCCTTCATTCCATCCTCCCCTCTCCCTTTGTTCTTGTGTTCCCACTGCTGACTGAATCCTCACCCCTCTTCTCATTCCCACAACTCCACATTCCATGCCTCATTTTTTTTTTAAGATTTTATTTATTTATTTATTTGAGAGAGAGAGCGAGAAACAGCATGAGAGGGGATAGGGTCAGAGGGAGAAGCAGGCTCCCCGCCGAGCCGGGAGCCCGATGTGGGACTCGATCCCAGGACTCTGGGATCATGACCTGAGCCGAAGGCAGTCGCTTAACCAACTGAGCCACCCAGGCGCCCGCCTCATTTTTTTTTTTAAGATTTTATTTATTTATGTGTCAGAGAGAGAGAGAAAGAGTGCACAAGCAGGGGGAATGGGAGAGGGAGAAGCAGGCTCCCCACTGAGCAGGGAGCTGGTTGCGGGGCTCGATCCCAGGACCCCGGGATCATGACCTGAGGTCTGAGGAGAAGGCAGTTGCTTAACCGACTGAGCCACCCAGGCGGCCCTCCATGCCTCACTTCTGACTTCACTTCCCAGCTACTAAGTTGTGGAAGTTACAACAGGAGGACAAGTGGTCAAGGGAAGATAGGGAGCTCAAGGCAAGCAAAACTTCTCTGAACACTCCTTGCTTTCTGGCACATCGCGGTGCAATCTGAGAGAGAAAACGGAAAGAATTCCCCAACCTTTCCTGCCCCTCGTGGCCTCGCCCCTAGTGCCCTGGCCTCAAAGCTGACTGTAGGGGGAGAGAGAAACGGAGAAGAGAGCAGTGAAGGAGGTACAGTGTGGGTAAGATGCCTTCCCACTGCCCCGTGCACCCTGGTACCACGTAAAGCCCTTGGGAAAGGAGAGGAGTAACCTGAGTTAATGGAGATGAAGGTCTCGCCATCTGGCAGATGAAGCCCCAAATACAAATTTACTTCAGTTACTTTTCTTGCACGTCTGAGTTCATGGCCTGAGAGTCATACTTGGTGCACCAGGAACAGGGTACTTTCTCAACAGAAGAAGTACCTATTCTAGGGGCTCCCGGGCAGCTGCCTTCGGCTCAGGTCATGATCCCAGGGTGCTGGGATGGAGCCCCGTGTTGGGCTCCCTGCTCAGCGGGGAATCTGCTTCTCCCTCTCCCACTCCCCCTGCTTGTGTTCCCTCTCTCGCTGTGTCTCTCTCTGTCAAATAAATAAATAAAATCTTAAAAAAAAAAAAAGGTACTTATTCTAAACTAACATCAACAAAATAACTTACAGTGAGAAACTAGAGGCATTCTCATTTGAAATAAAGATCAAAACAAGCAAATCTACCACTATCATTCTTCTGTTGAACCCAAATAAAAAGGAAGGAAATTGAAAGTAGTAGTAGCACTTTAACTACTGAAAATAAGGACACAAAACCATCATTATTTGTAGCCCATATGAGAATCAACTGAAAAGCTCTTTTTTTTTAATTTTGGCAAAAAATCAGATACATTTAAATAAGATGAATATACACTTTCAAAGTCTTGCCTACACAGCATCAATACCAAAAAGGTGTAACTGGAGAAAACCAAGTTGTGCAAAACAACAATATAAACCATAAAATAGCTAAGAATAAAACTAACCAAAAAAAGTGTGATTAATATGAAAAAAATGGAATTTTGGTGAAAGGTATAGAGATTTACATAAAAGAAGAAACATTCTACATTCTACATATAACAATGGAAACACCAAATGCTACTAATGGTAATAAAAGGCAACATTTAGTAAGAGGTAATTTTTAGTTATTTTAATTAATAAGCCCCTACTATATGCCAAGAATTGCTCAAGGTATTTTATATCCTATTTTCATTTTATTTCATCTTTCCAGCCAATCTATCAAGTATTGCTATCCCCATTTTACAAATAATGTATGTCAGATTAAAGAATAAGTACTTTAACCACTTTGATATATCTATTAAAATATCAAGTTTTCACCCCTACGCATTTAGCTTTAACAAAATACCTACATAAATTGCATGGAATATTTAACATGATAAAATTATTCTAAATTTCTTCTGAAAGAAGGTGTGAAGGGAAAGACAAAAATTTCAAAGAGTAATGCCATAGAAGAATTAATAGAGAAATTTAAAAAGAAACAGATCCTAGCATACACAAATTTCTAATATTTGGTCGAGGAAGCATCACAAACCAGTGGAAAAAATCAATGATTAAATTTTAAATGATGCTGAGAAAATTGACTAGTTGAGGAGAAAAAAACGATCTCTTGCTTCATGTCACACATCAAACTAAGTTCCACAAGTTTTAAAGAATTAATTTAAAAATACACACACATCAACATCATAAACTAGAAGAAACCATATACGGATAGACAGCATAAAAGCAAAAGAAATTACAATGAAAAAATTCAGCAAATTTAACTTATAACACAAATTTCCATATTTTATAAATAAACCGTGAAAGTAAAAACACTGGGGGAAATACTTGCAATATTTATGACAAAGGGTTAATGTATTTGTATTTAAAGAAGTCCCATCAACCGATTTTTTAAAAAAACAAAAATCTCAATAGAAATATGAGCAGAGTATAAATAGGCAATTTGCAAAAGGATTGTTCACATTTTCTATTTTTACTTATGTTAGAAATAGATGTCAGTTTGGTAAACTGTGTTTACTAGGAATTAAATTATTTCACTTATTTTTTAATTCAATGGAATGAATTCTTATAATACTCTCATATATTTTTAATGTCTATAGGATCTAAAGTGATGTCCCATTTTAATTCCTGATATTGGTAATTTGTAGCCTCTCTCTCTTTTTGGTCAATCTTTCTGGCACAGAACCAGCTTTTGTTTATGTTGATCCTTTCTACTATATGTTTGTTCTATTCCATTAATTTCTGCCTTTAACTTTATTATATCTTCCTTTTTCCTTTTTTGGATATAGCCTGCTGTTCTTCCAACTTCCTGAGATGGATACTTAGGTCATTGATTTTTGCCCTTCCTTGTTTCCTAACATATGCATTAGGGATTATAATTTTCTTCTTCTAAGCAAGGCTGCATTCCTAAACTTATAATTACAGTGATCTGCCTAAACATGAAGCTAAAGTCAGTTAACTAAGTGAATTAATTTTTTAATAGCAATGATAATGGGAAGATAGTGGCAAAGGAGATAAAACAGACAAAAATGGCAAGAGCAGAGACTGACCATAAATGAGCCATGATTTCAGGAAAACAAAATAAGAAGATAATGAGAAAATTTCTCCTACATGTGAATCAGATTTTGTCTTTATTTCCTCATTAAGGAAAGTAGTCTCACAAAGATGCTCCATCCTCTTTTTTTTTTTTAATTTCATTTATTCATTTGAGACACAGAGATACAGAGAGAGAGAGAGCATGAGCAGGGGGAGAGGGAGAGGGAGAAGCAGGCCCCCCACCGAGCCAGGAGCCTGATGTGGGGCTCAATCCCAGGACCCCAGGATCATGACCCAAGCCGAAGATATATATAAGGAAGCTCCATCCTCTTTTAATGGAACTAATGCTAGTTTCTTCCAAAGCACTGAGATTACCATATACGATCCCTGAGGTAGCAAGCATTAGAACAGGTTGTAAAATCATTGACCAGAGTTCAAAATGTGACAGAAAGGGAGGGGCATTCCTATTGATATACTCTGCAATTTTAATGCAATTGACAAATTACAGAGGAACAGAGAAAGAAGACCATAATAACTGAAAGGGTTCCAATCTACCAGCAAAACTATCTACTGGTTGGAATAGAACTCTGTCAAGACAAACAAACACACACACTCACACACACGTACGTACGCACACACGCACACAAGCATGCACACCAAAGAGTTTTCAATAAAAGGGAAATACTACACTTGAAACTATGACCTTCTCCGAGTTCTATTTTCTCAAGTTATCTGATAGTGGAGTATCCTAAGACTCTGTCCTGACTCTGCTTTTCTTCTTGATTTATATTCCTGCCCTAGATGAGCTTATCCAATCTCCTGGCCTTAAATATCATTTCCCAAATGTATATCTCATTCAGATTCCTCTCCCAAATTCCAGACTTGTACACATAAGCATATAAAATAGACATCTCCAATTTAGGATATCCAAAACTGAACTCATCTCCTCTAAAATCTGCTCTATATGCAGCCTCTTTCATCCCAGTTAATGGAAACGCTATCTTTTTTCTTTTCATTTTGAAGTAATTTTAGGCTCACAGAGAATTTGCAAAAATAGTATAGAGTTCCTGAGAATCCTTTCCCAGCTTCCCCACAAAAGAACATCTTACATAACCATAGTACAATTATAACAACCAGGGAATTAGGATTGGTGCAATACTATTAACTAAATACAGACCTTACTTGGATTTCACTAGTTTTTACATGCACTTTTTAAAAAAACGATTTATATATTTATTTGAGGGGGGGAGTGTGGGAGGGGCAGAGGGAGAGAGAGAATCTCAAGCAGACTCCTCTCTGAGCGCAGAGCCTGGCATGGGGCTCAATCCCATGACCCCAAGATCATGACCTGAGCCAAAACCAGGAGTTGGACACTTAACTGACTGAGCCAGCCAGGCACCCCCACATGTGCTCTTTCTTGTCTTTGGTACATAGTTCTGTGAAATGTTATCACATGTTTAGATTTTTGTAGCCAGCAGTAGATACAATGTATAAAGAGCTGTTCCATTACTCCAAAGAAATTCCCTGGTGCTACCCATTAATAGTCACATCCTCCTTACTTCAGCCCTAATCCCTAGCAACCACAGATTTGTTCCCCATCACTATAATTTTATCATATCAAGAATGTTAGGGTACGGGCACCTGGGTGGCTCAGTTGGTTAAGCGACTGCCTTCGGCTCAGGTCGTGATCCTGGAGTCCCAGGATCGAGTCCCGCATCAGGCTCCCTGCTTGGCAGGGAGCCTGCTTCTCCCTCTGACCCTCCCCCCTCTCATGTGCTCTCTGTCTCTCTCATTCTCTCTGTCTCAAATAAATAAATAAAATCTTAAAAAAAAAAAAAAAAGAATGTTAGGGTACCTAGGTGGTTCAGTTGGTTAAGCGACTGCCTTTGGCTCAGGTCATGATCCCAGGGTCCTGGGATCGAGCCCCACATCAGGCTCCCTGCTCCTCGGAGAGTCTGCTTCTCTCTCTCCCTCTGCCACTCCCCCTGCTTGTGCTCTCTGTCAAATAAATAAATAAAATCTAAAAAAAAAAAGAATGTTATATAACTGGAATCATATGGTATGTAATCTTTTGAGATGCACTTTTTCACTTAGCATAAGCTAATACCCTTGACATCATCCATCCAAGTTGTTGCGTGTAGTCCTCTTTTCTTTTTTTCTGAGCAGTATTCACTTATATAGAAATACTACAGTTTGTTTATCCATTCACTTGTTGAAGGACGTTTGGATTATTTCCAATTTTTGCCTGTTACAAACAAAATTATTATGGATATTCATATACTGGTTTTCATTGAATATAAAGTTTCATTTCTCTAGGATAGATATCTAGGTATGGGATTACTAGGTTATATGGTAAGTGGATAATTAACCTTATAAGAAACTACCAGTTACCTGTACCCCAATGTTTATAGCAGCAATGTCCACAATAGCCAAATTATGGAAAGAGCCCAGATGTCCATCAACAGATGAATGGATAAAGAAGATGTGGTGTATATATATAATGGAATACTACTCAGCCATCAAAAAAAAGAAATCTTGCCATTTGCAACGATGGAACTAGAGGGTGTTACGCTAAGCGAAATAAGTCAATCAGAGAAAGACAAGTATCATATGATCTCGCTGACATGTGGAATTTAAGAAACAAAACACAAGATCATAGGGGAAGAGAGGAAACAATAAAACAAGAAGAAATCAGAGAGGGAGACAAACCCTAAGAGCCTTTTAAGCATAGGAAACAAACTGAGGGTTGCTGGAGTGGAGGTGGGGGGGGGGGATGGGGTAACCAGGTGATAGGCACTGAGGAGGGCACTTGATATAATGAGCACTGGGTGTTCTCTGCAACTGATGAATCACTGACCTCTACCTCTGAAACTAATAATACATTATATGTTTATTAATTGAATTTAAATAAAAACAAAAAACAACAAGAAAGGAAGAAAGAAACTGCCAAACTGTTTTCCAGAGTAGCCATGCCATTTTACATTCTTGCCAACAATGTATGAGACCCAGTTCTTCACGTCCTTATCAGCACTTACTATTGTCTGTATTTTTTATTTTAGGCATTCTAATACATACACTGTAGCATCTCATAGTGGCTTTAATTTGCATTTCCCTAGTGGCTAATGATGTTAGGCATCTTCCCATGTGCTTATTTGCCATTTTTTGTGGGAGTATCTGTTCAAATCTTTTTCTCATTTTCAAACTTGTTTGTTTTCTTCCTGTTGAGTTTAAAGAGTATGTGTGTGTGTGTGTATGTACACATACATAAATATCCTTTTGGGATATGTAATTTGTAAATGATTTTCCCCATACTGTCACTTTATTTTCATTTTTTTAAGATTTTATTTATTTATTTGACAGAGAGAGAGTGCGCACAAGCAGGGGGTGTGGCAGGCAGAGGGAGAAGCAGACTCTCCACTGAGCAGAGAGCCCGAAGTGGGGCTCAATCTCAGGACCCTGGGATCATGACATCTCTATTTTCATTTTCTGAATGGTGTCTTTCAGAGAGCAAAATTTTTAATTCTGATGAAGTCCAATGTATAGAACTTTTATGAATCATGCTTTTGGTGTCATGTTTAAGAACTCTTTACCTACCCAAGGGTCATGAAGATTTTCTTCTGTGTTTTTTTCTAAAAGTTTTATAATTTTATACATGGATCTATGGTAAATTTTGAGTTAATTTTTGGGTACGAGATATACTACACTCAGACCAAAAATTCTGAAGTTACCTTTGACTTCTCTCTTACACTCTGTATCAAAACCAAGTTCTACTGATTCCCTCTTCTTGCCTGTTCCACACCTGGCCCAACACAGTTATCTTTCATCAGCTTAAAGCACGAGTCTCTTAATTAATCCCCATTTTCTTTCCTTGTCCTGGAGAGTCTATCCTCAATACAAAATCAACATACAGCAATCTGTTGCATTTCTATACACTAATTATTAAGCAGCAGAAAGAGAAATTAAAAAAACAATCCCATTTACAATTACACCAAAATAATAAGATACCTAGGAATAAACCTAACCAAAGAAGTGAAAGACCTATAGTCTGAAAACTATAGAACACCAATGAAAGAAATCCAAGACAACACAAAGAAATAGAAAGACATTCCATGCTCATGGATTGGAAGACAAATATTGTTAAAATGTCTATACTACCCAAAACAATCTATAGATTTAATGCAATCCCTATCAAATACTAATAGCTTTTTTCACAGAACTAAAACAAACAATCCTAAAATTTGCATGAAACCACCAAAGACCCCAAATAGCCAAAGCAATTTTGAAAAAGAAAAGCAAAGCTGGCGGTATCACAATTCCAGACTTAAAGTTACATTACAAAGCTGTGGTAATCAAAACACTACGGTCCTGGCACAAAAAAAGATACATCCATCAATAGAACAGAATAGAAAACCCAGAAGTAAACCTACAATTATATGGTTGGTTAATCTTCAACATAGCATGAAAGAATATCCAATGGTGAAAAGACAGTTTCTTCAACAAATGGTGTTGGGAAAAGTGGTCAGATACATGCAAAGGAATGAAACTGGACCTCTTTCTCACAGCATATACAAAAATAAACTCAAAATAGATTAAAGACCTAAATGTGAGGCCTAAAACCATAAAACTCCTAGAAGAGAGGGGCGCCTGGGTGGCTCAGTCGGTTAAGCGTCTGCCTTCGGCTCAGGTCATGGTCTCAGGGTCCTGGGATCGAGCCCCGCATCGGGCTCCCTGCTCGGCGGGGAGTCTGCTTCTCCCTCTCCCTCTGCTGCTCCCCCTGTTTGTGCTGTCCCTCTCTCTCTGTCAAATAAATAAATAAAATTAAAAAAAAAAAAAAAACTCCTAGAAGGGAACACAAGCAGTAATGTCTCTGCCATTGGCCATAGCAACGTTTTTCTAGCTATACCTCCTGAGGCAAGGGAAATAAAAGTAAAAAAAATTATGTGACTACATCAAAATAAAAAGCTTCTGCACAGTGAAGGAAGCCATCAACAAAACTAAAAGGCAACCTACAGAATGGGAGAAGATACTTGCAAATGATACATCCAATAAAGGGTTAGTATCCAAAATATACAAAGAACTTATAAAGCTCGGGCGCCTGGGTGGCTCAGTTGGTTAGGTGGCTCAGTTGGTTAGGCGACTGCCTTCGGCTCAGGTCATGATCCTGGAGTCCCGGGATCGAGTCCCGCATCGGGCTCCCTGCTCAGCGGGGGGTCTGCTTCTCCCTCTGCCCTCTTCCCTCTCGTGCTCTCTGTCTCTCATTCTCTCTCTCAAATAAATAAATAAAATCTTTAAAAAAAAAAGAACTTATAAAGCTCAACACCCAAAAAACCAAATCATCCAATTAAAAATGGCATAAGACATGGACAGACATTTCTCCAAAGAAAATATACAGATGGCAAACAGACACATGAAAAGATGTACAACGTCACTCATCATCAGGGAAATGCAAACCCAAACTATAATGAGACATCACTTAACACCTGTCAGAATGGCTAAAATCAAAAACAAGAAACAAGTGTTGGTAAGGATGTGGAGAAAGGGGAACCTCTTGCATTGTTGGTGGGAATGCAAACTGGTGCAGCCACTGTGGAAAATAGTATGGAGGGTCCTCAAAAAGTTTAAAATAGAACCCTACAATCCAGTAATCACACTACTGGGTATTTACCCAAAGAATATAAAACACTAATTCAAAGGGATACATGCACCCCTATGTTTACAGCAGCATTATCTACAATAGCCAAAGTATGGAAGCAGCCCAAGTGTCCACTGATGGATGAATGGATAAAGAAGATGTGGTGTGTACACACACACACACACACACACACACACACACACACACACACACAAAATGGAATATTATTCAGACATGAAAAAGAATGAAATCTTTCCATTTGCAACAAGGATGGAGCTAGAGGGTATAATGCTAAGCAAAACAAGTTAGAGAAAGACAAATACCAAATGATTTCACTCACATGTGGAATTTAAGAAACAAAAGAGCAAAGGGAAAAAGAGAGAGAGAGACAAACCAAGAAACAGACTCTTAACTATAGAGAACAAACTGGTGGTTACCAGAAGGGAGGTGTGTGGGGGATGGGGGAAACAGCTGATGCGGATTAAGGAGGGCACTTGTCAGGATGAGTACCAGGTGGTTATATGTAAGTGTTGAATCACTATATTGTACACCTGAAACTAATATAACACTGTATGTTAACTAAATTGGAATTAAAATTAAAAAATAATATTAAAAAAAAGACTTTGCTTCCATACCATCTTTGCAATTAGGTCTATCCTGATCAGTCTAAAATTTCCACCTGCTATACTTATCACCTCGAGCACTCCCAATCACACTTACCTTGCTGTACTCCTGTATATTTCCATAGCACTTATCATCTCCTAATGTATCTCCTAATTTACCTATTTATTATATCTATTGTCCTATTGTCTATCCCCACCCTGCTAAACAATAACCTCCATGAAGACAGAGCTCCTTGTTCACTGACAACATCCCTTGTGCCCAGAAGTGCCTGATAAGGCTTTTTCTGAATGACAGAATGATGGCATTTCTTAAATCAGTGATTCTCAAAGTATGATCTGCAATCCTTTGGGGTTTCCCAATTCCTTTCAAGGAATCCACAGGGTCAAAATTATTTTCATAACAATATTAAGATGGTAAGTGCCTTTTCCACTGTATTGACATCTATGCTTGACAGTGCAAAAGCAATGTGGGTAAAACTGCTGACATCTTAGCACCAATCAAAGCAGTGGCACCAAACTCTTCGTTGTATTATTCTTCATTGCCATGTGCTTGCAGATAAGAAAAAAAAAAAAAGCCAGTTTCACGTAAGAATGCCCTTGATAAAACACTCAACCCTTGAGTAGGCTCCTTTTTAACATTCTATGTTATGTTCTCATAAAGCACTTCTGCTCTATACCAAAGTACAATCGCTGGTTCAAGAAAAACAACCTATGTGAGTATTTAAGTTGTGAGCTGAACTAGACACGTTTTTGATAGAACACCATGTTGTCTTGAAAAAAACAGTGGCGGGCGCCTGGGTGCCTCAGTCGTTAAGCATCTGCCTTCGGCTCAGGTCATGATCCCGGGGTCCTGGGATCGAGTCCCACATCGGGCTCCTTGCTCAGCACAGAGCCTGCCTCTCCCTCTGCCTGCCTGCCACTCCCCCTGCTTATGCTCTCTCTGTCTCTCACTCTCTCTGTGTCAAATAAATAAATAAAATCTTTAAAAAAAAAAAAGAAAGAAAAAACAGTGGCAAAGTATGGTTATTTGGATTTGTGTCTTGGTGGACATTTTCACTTCACATTCTAGTTACTTTAAGGAGAAGAGCACAGTAACCGCTGCCAATTACAAGCTCTAATCTTTCAATATAAATTAGGATATTGGAAACTCATATCCTATACCATGTGCTTGTAAGCTTCCCAATACTTAGATCTTCCTGATCTAACTTCTAATACTGTAAACATAAGTGGATGTAACCCACATAAACAAAAGCTCTTTGAATTTTTCCATAATTTTTAAGAGTTTAAGGGGTCCTGAAAACAAAGTTTGAGAACAGATGATTTGTCTCAATCATTGTGTGACCCTCCTTGCTTTTTGCAACCTAGGTGTTTCCATGGATATGTTAATGGCAGAACTCATACAACTCTGAACTTCTGCACTAAGAAGTTCCAGCCCACTGCCCCTGTACAGATTATTCATTTTTGCTGTACAACTATGGATCAATTTTAAGGTAAGGCAACTATAGCTGAGATCATTGCTTGGTGGCAGTGAGAGGTCTTGGTGATTAGGAGAGAACAGGGATTTGCCACAAGATTGACCATCCTATAATGAACCTTTGAGGTTTCCAAGGCCAGACATCAACTGAATCTCAAGGCTTTCTGACAAATTCTCAAAGGAATTACAAGTACTATTTGATTTACTGGACAGCGTAAATATTGCACATCAAGAAATGCTTTTCGTGTTTGGGAGTCACTTCACACCCTAATCTCCTAACCCTGGAAATAAAGTTGCACATAGGAACTAAAATTACAAAAGAGTATATATATTTACTCACCAGCTTTCACAAACTCATTGGAACTGGATGCCAGGAGACAAAAATATTTAGGAGTAACTTCCTGTAAGTAAACATAAATATTAGCTATCTTTTTTTCTCAGGGGTGTTGTAATGTAAGAGCCATTGAAAACTTGTCATAATTTCACACCTATTCTGGTTTCAAAAAACATCTTGCTGATTGATATTAAATCAGTTTTTATTGTATTTAAGGAGATTTTTAATTAAGCTAATTTCTCAAAAATTTTTCCTGATACATTTTCTCATTTTCATATTCAGTTTCTTGCCAGTTCTGAGTAGGTGTTTTAGTCGGAACTCTTTCTACTGCCAGTGCTAGAAATCTAAGTTAAACTAAACTGAAGAGGAAGAGAAAGAAGAGGAAGAGGAATTAGCTCACAGAAAAACAGGCCCTGATGTTGAGCTCAAGCACAGCCAGATCTAGGGACTAAAGTCTCCAGGACTTTTTGTCTCCACTACTTGTCTCTACTTGGTTGCATTCTGCATAGAATCTCTCTCCACCTAAGGGAGTCAAGAGAGTGACCACAGTCATGCCTAGTCTTTTATTATCAAATTAGCAAGTGAGGCAGAAAGAGAATTTCATTCTCCCAGCATCCATAATCATTCTCTCTCCTTCCTTCCATCCCTCTCTCCCACTTTCTCTCCCCCCACCTCTTTCTCTTTCTCTCTCTCTCTCTCTCTCTCTCTCTCACACACACACACACACACACACACACACACACAGGTTGGCCATGACTGGGTCATGTTTCCACTTCTGTGTGCTCAACCAAATAGTGTATTAAGATCGGCCCACCCCGGTCACATGCTGCCTTAGTCAGGGTTCTCCAGAGAAATAGAACCACTAGGATATTATATATGTTATATAATATATATGTGGAGATTCATGATGACGAATTAGCTTATATGACTATTGAGGCTGAGAAGTCCCACAATCTGCTGTCTGCAAGCTGGAGACCCAGGAGAGCCAGGGGTGTTTTTCCAGTCCAACCTCACAGACCTAAAAACCACAGGAGTTGATGGTGTAAATCCCAGTCCAGGGGCAGAAGACCGATGTCCTGGCTCATGCAAGAGTCCTCCTTTCCTCTGATTTTTGTTCCATTCAGGCCCTCAATGGATTGGATGAGGCCCACCCATGTTGGGGAGGGCAGTCTACTTCACTTGGATGTATGGCTTCAAATGCTAATCTCACCCAGAAACACCCTCACAGACACAATTAGAAGTAATGCTTAATCTGGGCACCCCTTGGCTCAGTGAAGTTGACACAAAAAACTAATATATATGCCAACCCTGTAAGGGTATGTGGATATGTGAGACCCCACTGGAGAAATACCTCGAGGGTCAAATGGATTTGGGAAGAAATGGATCCACACACAAAAAAGATGCTAGCCAATAAAAAGAGCTCTCTGCTACAACATACAGAATCCCTGTTTATTTGTACTCACTGCTCCCATAGACAGTATAAAGTTTTCATAAATAAGCAGTGTTTGACATAATATTTTTCAGAATCATTACTCTATAATTTTAAAAACTATCTGATTTGAGGGAGTGGAGTAAACCAACACTTGAAAATCAATCACCCCTCACTTATCTCACCGCAGCTGACTATTCAAGACAGAATACATTCAAATTGGCAGTAGTTAAATAATTATAAAAGTAGAGGGCTGAGTTAGACAATTTGCTGGATAATTTATTCGGGAAGTCAACCAGAAAAGATAGGCAATGTGGATCTACTTAATAGGAATTGAGTTTTTCCTCCAGAAACATTACAGACCAATGTTTCTAGATACTAGTATATAGCTAAAGGAAACTCACAACCATCTCTTGATTTTGTGAAAGGATTTCAATCTAAGATGGAACCAGAGTTTATGAAATGGAGAGTCTCATGCATGTGCCATTGAAAACAAAATTTGAAGAACCGAGAGACTGATTTCCCATAAACGCCTGATTTACAAAAGACTCAAATAAATCTCCAATGAGATCCATGGATCTCACTGAACATCCATCAAGAATCTCTCCCTATTGGGGAGCGCCTGGGTGGCTCAGTCAGTTAAGTGGTTAAGCGTCTGCCTTTGGCTCAGGTCATGATCCCAGGGTCCTGGGATGCAGCCCCGCATTGGGCTCTGTGCTCAGCAGAGAGCCTGCTTCTCCCTCTCCCTCTGTCTGTCCCTCCCCCTGCTTGTGCTCTCTCACTCTCTCTGGCAGATTTTAAAATAAAATCTTAAAAAAGAGAGAGAGAATCTCTCCCTTATCTTCAAGCCAATGAGCTTATTGGCTGGACTCCCCCTTCTTTGCACTCCTTGCCCATAAATACAAACCCCTGCAAACCCCCAATGGATTCACCTATAGCTTGCTACAATTCGTGCTTCCCAAATTGCAATTCCTCTACTGTTCCAGAATAAACTCAATTTCAGGTAATTTGAGCTTCCCTCAGCTTACCTCTTTCTTTAGGTTGCCAATTTGTTCTCAAAATCCAAGTCTACAAATCAGAGGGGCCATTCTCATGTCAAGGTCTCCATCTCTAGTGGCTATTGAGGGTGACGCACCTTTACCGCCTCCCCATGGCCACTTCAGGGCAAGAAACCCGTTAAATTAATTAAACGAGGCCACGTGATAGGCAGCTTCAATGCTGTGGCCAACTTCCTAAGCAAACCAAAATCTAAGTTTGTAAATGCCTGAAGGTTACAAAATTGAAACCCAAGTTCAACCAATCACAAACAGCCAACTAGGCTTTAAGCTAGAGCCAATCAATCATTTCCTTACCTTGCTTCCGCCTTTTCTCTGTAAAAGTCTCTCCCCAGCTCCTGTCTGTGGCTAAGTGCTCCTGACTACTTTTCAATCGGCACTGCCGGATTCCTGTTGATTTCTGCTCAGATGAACTCTTAAATTGTCTACTATGTGGCAGTTTGTCTTTTACCGTGCCTTACTTCTACCTCACCTGGAACTGCATCCCTTCACCTGCGGGCTCTCTGTGGCCGCCTACGCCCCCCACACGCACCAGGCAGGCAAGTGCAGGGGGCGGAAATCCGAGCACTGCGCGTGGACCAGGAAGGTGGTCGTGGTGACTGCGCGTGCGCTCTCCTGTCTGCCCAGGGCCCAGCCCGCCCACCCTCCCCAGCTGGTCACAAGGGTGGCTGGCTGCATCATACACACTCTGCACTGCCTTCACTACCCATGTATCCTTCGCCTGCTTATTTGAATCTTTGTCCCAGGATCTGCTTCCAAGAAAAGACACAAACAGAAAAAAACTTTAAAGAGCCATGTCTTAAGAGAGGCATCCATGCTTTTCTTACACTTTAGTACACAGGACTTCCCCCCCCCAACAGCTTTTTTTTTTTTTTAAAGATTTTATTTATTTATTTGAGACAGAGAGAATGAGAGAGAGAGAGAGAGAGAGCACATGAGAGGGGGGAAGGTCAGAGGGAGAGGCAGGCTCCCTGCTCAGCGGGGAGTCTGCTTCTCCCTCTCCCACTCCCCCTGCTTGTGTTCCTGCTCTCCCTGTCTCTCTCTCTCTCTCTGTCCTGGGAATGAGAGAAAAAGGCCTATAAATATACGCCCTTGATACATGCAGGACAACATTTAGAGTCACCCTCGCCCCCCCTCCAAAACAACAATGTGAAAGAATATAAAATAAAGTGAGGGAATAACCAAGGTTATCTGGCTCCTTGTCTCCACGCTCAATCTTCCTAAGTTTAAATGAATAGATTAGAAGTCAATGGGTATGAGAGAGGGGAATGGGAGGAGAGAGGAAGCATTTAATAGACGGCCCCATCATTTACTATATGGCCCCCAACTGCTGTGCTGCTTCATTTTCTGATCTCCTCCTTTGGTCTATGCCCTTTAATAAACCTCAAGGGCAACACCCCTTGGTGAAGTGACATGCATAATTATCACCTATAGAAGGTGTAGATTATATTCTATTTGTTCTGCTTAAGATGGCAGGAAATCAAGCAATATATTTTGAAAATATCATTCACTCGGTTAAAAGAAAAAAGGCAGCTCTTGAAGGTGTTGAGAAAAATTACTCTAATAGATCCTTCCCCACAAAGTCATAGAAGCTATTTATATTGTGCTCTTCCATTTCTTAATTAAATATTTTAAAGGCTAGTCATAAAGCACTTGTGTTTCACATATAGTATTTATTCAAGTGATGTTTGGCAAGTACTACACTAAATGAGCAATTTAAGAACAGAAGGTATTTTACTCACAATTGGTCATAGATATTCAGTATAAATATAAATATACAAACAAAAGCCTACAAGTATTGTACTCCTGTCACAAATAATCAGACTTTAAAATATCAATTTACCTCAATAGTCCAAGCAGCTCATGAAAATTCATTATCAGGGAGGAACTGAAATGAGTCAGGAGAACAATGTGTTCTTTGTCTTTTACCTCAATTATCTTTACATAATTCCTAATTTTGTGATGAGACATCTTGGAATATTGATTACTTTCTTAAAAATTTACTGGTTGCTTCAGTACATGCCAAAGATTCCATCAGGAATTTAAGAAGTATACAGGAAAGAGAAGTTGCAGTAAATTCGTTATAAATCTTAACTTGCAAAGAAAATTATTTACTGTAGAATAAGTAATCTTTACTTTTTGGGAATCTGCCAGTTTTCAAAGCAGTAACATTCCCAAGACACTTCACACTTCAGAAGGAGGACATTTGGGGCACCTGGGTGGCTCAGTTGGTTAAGCGGCTGCCTTCAGCTCAGGTCGTGATCCCAGAATCCTGGGATGGAGTCCCACATCGGGCTCCCTGCTCAGTGGGGAGCCTGCTTCTCCTTCTCCCTCTGCCCCTCCCCCCTGCTCATTTTCTCTCTCTCTCTCTCTTTCAAATCAATACATAAAATCTTAAAAAAAAAAGAAAGAAAGAAAGAAAAGAAAGAGGGCATTTGATCCAGTGTTGATAGCTGTAATTCCATGGATTCAGAGAGACTGTACTTTCTCTGAACCCTTTGGATACCTTTGGAAACAGTGGTATAGTGGTTACACCACTACAACTAAAAACGGTGTGTCTCCTGATGACATTTTTTTTTTTGACATTTTAAATTATATCAGTAGCCTCCCAAAAATGTACAGTTTCCCTCTAGGGAGTCTCTGACTGTCTTTCCATCAGAAGATCATCGACTAACAGATTGGTTGCCTAAGAATATATGTACATTCACCCCCCAAAACCAGAGATTGGAAGGAGCGTAGATCAAGTTTACTTAGTTATGAGGATGGAGTCTTGTGGCCTCTAAATCTCAGCATGACTCCTCATTGTCATGGCCATATTATTCATTTCTTGTACCTTTCTTTCTGTGGTGATGGATGATTCCATCCAGTTTATATGTATTCTGGTTTCACCAACCATTGCTTAGGATTAAGGGACTGTTGCTACGATGGCTCCCACAAAGGTAAAGAGCCAAAAGGTTAGTATTGCCTCAACCTCCCAGCAAAGGACTAAATGCTTCCCTCCTTGAATGATAGTCATGGTGACTTCCCTTGGCCTTATGAATACAGACATGAAAGCCCTAAATAAAATATTAGCAAATCAAAGCCAACAATATGTAAAAACGTTAATGCACAGCAGCAACTACAGTCTTAGGTATTTACCCAAGAGAATGAAAACATATGTCCATAAAAAGGCATATATGAAAGTTAATAACAGCCCAAACTGGAAAGAGCCCAAATGTCCACCCACAGGTGAATAAACATTGTACATTTATACAATGCAATGGCACTCGGTAAAAAAAAGGAACAAATTATACTGATAAACAAACATAATATGGATGAATTTCGCAAACATCACACTGGGTGAAAGTGGCCAGGGTGGAGGTGCATACTCTATATTCTACTTATTTGAATTTCCAGAATAAATTAAAAGTTATCTATAGCAACTTTAAAAAATCAGATCCGTGTTTCGTTGAAGTGAGGGCTGCATGAATGTTTAATTCATTGGGGATACTACAACAAAAACACCATAGACTGGGTGACTTAAACAGTGAACATTTATTTCTCAAAGTTCTGGAGGGTGGACATCCAAGATCAAAGTGATCAATTCAGTATCTGGTGAAAGCCTGCTTCCTGGTTCATAAATTTGGGGATAAGTTGTAAAAATTTTATCATGTTATAACCTCCTGCCCCATCCTTCTCAACAGTTATTTCTTATCTTCTCAAGGGTTCCCAAGAATAAAGAGGGATTCTGTAACTCGAAGGGAAATGGGGTACTAATCAGACAGAAACAACGGCTTTCTATTTGGCTTTTCTAAAAGATTGGTACTTTGCTAAATTTCTCTTTGATATCAAATTTCAGTGTTTCCTGATACGACATTCAAATCCTAGTTCCGAACATTAAAATTATCTCTCCCTTATTTATAGAAAGCATGCTTCTTATAGATATAAATATTAAAATGACTTTATTTTTACTGAGTTGCAGTTGCTTTATCTTATTTATTGGATCTTTAATCAGGTCCAGGTTACAAGTATTATATTGTATTCTTTCTTTCCTCCTTTCTTGTTTTCATAAGAAAATTTCCCAAGATTCATGGTACAATTTTTACAAGTTATCCCAAAATTTATGTCTTAAAAAAAAAAATACAGGGCGCCTGGGTGGCTCAGTTGGTTAAGCGACTGCCTTCGGCTCAGGTCATGATCCTGGAGTCCCTGGATCGAGTCCCGCATCGGGCTCCCTGCTCGGCAGGGAGTCTGCTTCTCCCTCTGACCCTCCCCCCTCTCATGTGCTTGCTCTCTCTCATTCTCTCTCTCTCAAATAAATAAATAAAATCTTTAAAAATATATATATATATATATGTCCTCTCATTCCTTGTTTCTATCAAGGTTTTAAGTGGCAAACAACAAAATCTACCTTGGCTGGGTTAAGAGGAAGAAGAATTAATTAAAGGCTAGTAAGTATTTCACAGAAGCTGAGAGGGCTTGAGACTAGGCTTGGACGCTGAGCAGCTGGGAATAATGTCCAATCCCCTGCAGGAGCCACCACAGCTCAAACGCCCCTGCTTGTCACTGGTCAGCCCACCCCCCCATCACCACCACCATCACTTGCACAGATGGGGTCCAGCTCATGCTGTGTGATGCTCAGGAGTGGATGCCAGAGACTCTGGCAGTAATGCCCCTAAAGAGCCCAACGCCTTCGTTGCCACACTTGCCAAATAACACATTCTGCATGCCTCCTTTCTCCCACTGCTCATCTCCCGATCAAAGTCACAGGCAAGTGCATCTGATTGGTGGAATCCAGGCCCCACATCTCTACCTTTGCTGCAAGGGAATCTGGGAAAGCCAGCTTTCAGCTTCAACCTGGGAAAGGGGGACTCATAAAAGAGCATGTTTGCAAACATTAGAAGAGTGTTCAAAGGGTGCTGGGTGATCAGAAATGCCCACAATGACAAATGTCCACAATAAGCCCTATAGGAGAGATTTCTCCCTGTTAGTGAGTGCTTCCTCTATCTTACAGTTCCAATAAATACTCATCAACTGAAATGTGGAAGTGATGATACCTGACAAGTATTACACAGTGTGCTACTTCATAGGAGAATAGGGTACTGATAACAGAATAATGCAATTGTCCCTTATTTCACCATATCTCAAATTCAGTGGGACTTCAGCTGGATTCCCAACTTGGAGGCAACAATGATATCTGTAGGCATGGAGAAAAATGTGCACAAATCATTCACTTGCTCCAAAATTCAACCATTTTGTAACTCAAAAAATACTGCATATCGAGAAGCAGATTAATCTCTTATTTGATAGGTAAGATGCTCTGACCATTTGAATTGTAAATAATAATTGTGCCTTTTACAGCTATTCTCATATTTACAAAATAATATAACATTAACTTTCAATATGATCACTTCTGTTCCTTTATATAAACGCAAAATTGACCCTTGTCTGCCCAGATACATACCTATTTCTCTCTGTGTACCTGTTGACAGCACAAATAATAAAACTTTTTTTCACTTTTCCCTGTCAGCAGCAGTGATATAAATCATGGCAGTCTTGGGATGTCTGATTAAAGCACAGAAAATTAAGTTCATTTATCCCCCTTGTAGTAAATTATTTTCTAAATGTCTTCTTGGCAAAATCACTGCATTGTTTTTCCTCGCTTACCTGCCTGGATGGCCATGCCGATGTGCATCACACTGCCCCCTGGTGTGGCTGAAAGACTCTTCCTTCCATTCTGTGGAAGCTACCAGAGCAGGGAATGCGCACAGACCCTGCACTGCTGAGTCACGCCGCAGGCTGGGCTTTGTTCTGAAGGGATTTGCAGGCCTACATAAGTGAAGAGAGGTTTGGATCAACAGCAGACACAAATTATTGTAGAGAGGACTGGGAAAACTGTTATGTACTCAACATTTTTAATTCAGCAAATGTTTATTTAGGGCTCACTGCACATAGGTCTGTGCTTGGTCCCACAGGTGACACAAAAAGAAGTCACAATCCCTGCCCCCAGAGGACCTAGCAATGTGCAGCATATACACAGCACAATACAATGTGAGTGAAGCAGACGGAGTGCATGAGGTGGGAAGAGATCATAAGAAATAATATTAAAACAAAAAAACAAAAACAGAAACAAAAATAGGCTTCTTGGGGGGAGTAGTATTTGAGATAGGCCTTGAATAAGATTTGGGATTTTATGGGTGGCAATTGGGAACTGAGGAAGAAGAGGGAAAAAATCCATGTCGAAAGTAATAAAATAGGGGCGCCTGGATGGCTCAGTTGGTTAAGCAACTGCCTTCGGCTCAGGTCATGATCCTGGAGTCCCAGGATTGAGTCCCACATCGGGCTCCCCGCTCAGTGGGGAGTCTGCTTCTCCCTCTGACCCTCTCCCCTCTCATGCTCTCTCTCACTCTCTTTCTCTCAAATAAATAAATAAAATCTTTAAAAAAAAAAAGTAATAAAATAATAAATTAAAACCTCTAATTTTAAAAAAGCCTTGGGGCACCTGGGTGGCTCAGTCGGCTAAGCCACAACTCTTGGTTTTGGCTTAGGTCATGATCTCAGGGTTGTGAAATGGAGCCCCACGATGCCCAATGCCCACCCTTGGGGCAGAGCCAGCTCGAGATTCTCTGTTTCTGCCCCTCCCTGCCTCACGCGCATGCTCTCTCTCTCTCTCAAATAAATAAAATCTGAAAAAACATAAGTCTTATTTTATTTTTATCTTATTCTTTTTCATCAGCAAAGTGTACAAGAGAAAATTTACAGTTTTCACAGTTACCTAGGATTAGAATTTTATTATTAGAAGGGAAAGATATTTAATTAGCAATACAATTGAATTTTCTTTCCTTAAAAAGTAATTTCTAAAGGACAGTGTTAGATAGCAATACTTCCATTAAATTTTCTTCAAACCCTTTTTTGCCTCAAAAAAAAAAAAAGATAAAAACCCTCCCATATAGATTTTCCATAATTTTATTCAGAGAGGATTATTTGTAATTTAAAATAATTTAGATTATATATTCATATTACATTAATATATATCATATATTCACTGGCCATAAGTGAATTAATATCTGTTAACTTTTAAAGCTCTTTTTAAAGAAACGTGGGTAATCTATGTGACTTGATTCTTAGAAATTCAGCAAATTGACAACATCCCCTCATTTATTCTCATGGTGAACTTAATGCCTTTATACTGTGTATGTTTTTGTCAACATCTTCAATTGTAATTTCAGTTATTTGAATTATAGTCTAGAGAGGGTTGTCATGGTATTTTGCAATCTTATTTAAATTTGATTTTACAGAAGAGCATGTTTGGGAAAAAAAAAGAGCATGTTTTGGCATAAGTTTTTCTTAGAATTTTATATGTTTACATACATTTGAGGGTATACAATGTCATAGAAAATAAACGAATGACTTTTAAATTTTCATTAAAATAGTCTCAAATATCTGCATCTTGGGAAAATAATGATCCATGTAATTTGAATGATAACCAACACAAAGTTCTTTTTAAATATAAAATTCTATCAACCCAGAGCTTAAAAAAAAAAACTTTTTATTTTTTTCATGTTAACAGAATCTACATATTTTTTAAAGGGTTTATGATAGAGCTTGCTTTATATACTATCAGGGTTATGTACCTTATATATCTCAGTGGATAAAGATGACACTCAAGGAAGATTGCAAAATCTCACTTTTCAAAGTCATTCTCTTCTGGTGTTTCAAGAAGATAAATAACTTTTAATTGACTTGCTTTTATATACTTGCTTTTTTCTTATTAATAAAAATTCTAAAGGGCAAATAACATTCTAAAAAATAATTCTTATACTTTGCAAGTAAATATATAATACAGTATTGTACTTATAATAATGGTTAATATTATACCACAATTCCCCATATATCACCCAACTGTTGTGAACGTATTTCTCATCTCATGATTCAATTATGCAGAATTTTGTAACAGCTGAGAACAAAATACGTGAAATGGCCTCGCACATTGCTTGATACATAACTCAGGTTATGTATGGAGTTGAGCACCCCAAAATGCAAGGATATGCCCTTTCCCCCAGAGTGAAAATCACATCTGTTATTAATATGGCATTTTATTATTTTGTAGGAAGAAGCTCAGCTCAAATTTAAATTGTTTATCCAAGATTCACACATGTGTGACCAGAGGAGCTGTGAATATTATCAATAGTGAAACAGTGATGTGTACTTCAGCCGGGTATGTGTACTGTACATCTTTTGACTCATGGAATCCTCACAAGAACCTCTAAAGGTAAGTAATAATATTGCCTGATGATTTTGCACTTAAGACAAGTGACACACACAGAGGTTAAGTAACTTGCCCAAGGTCACACAGCTAATAAGGGGCAAAGGTGAGGTTCAAACCCAGGAAACCTCTCTATGGGGCCTGTGAGCTTAACCACTACTCTATAATACAAGAGTCTGTTTCTAGAAAGGTCTTTAAAGGAGTATTAAGGAAGCCCAGGCACAGAAAGACTTGCCAAGGACAAAGGGCCAATGTGAAAAGAAGAAAGGAATTTTGAATGTTGTTTTTACTACACTCTGGGTAACCTGAAACAAGGCTCTGGGAAATGGAGCCCTAAATGTGAACAAATTTAGGGAGATGAGAATTAATTAGGGTAACATTAGCTACTGTACACATAAACCTCAAATTTTTAGTAGCTTAGAATAGTAGAAATGTATTTTTTAAATTGTGGTAAACTATTCTTTTTTTTTTTTTAAGATTTTATTTATTTATTTGAGAGAGAGAGAATGAGAGACAGAGAGCATGAGAGGGAGGAGGGTCAGAGGGAGAAGCAGACTCCCTGCTGAGCAGGGAGCCTGATGTGGGACTCGATCCCGGGACTCCAGGATCATGACCTGAGCCGAAGGCAGTCGCTTAACCAACTGAGCCACCCAGGCGCCCCTTGTGGTAAACTATTCTTAACAATTTATCATTTTAATCATTTTTAAGTGTACAGAAAATGTATTTTTTACTTATAGAACAGTCCGAGGTGTCCTGGTTCCTTCCATCCTATACTCTGACATTCCCTGAGGGCTTAGAGCCAACTGAAGGGGAAAGAAAGGAAAAAGAAGGTACACCTACTTCTTAAACTCCTTGGCCTGGAAATGATACACATCAGCTCGGCGAAACTGCGATTGTGAAATTGCGGTGGACTAGTTCCGTAATCCTACTAAACGCACAGGCGGGGTCCGGGGCTCAGAAATTTTTTTTAATGCTCGAGCAGCAACTTCTTGGTACTAATTGTACATAATGGAATTCTGGTAGACAGCTGGCCATCTCTGCCAAAGCTCCTTCGTTAAAGTCTTTCTAGGCACTGACGCCACCAGAAGCAGTACTTTGGAACCCAGGAAAAACACGTGAGATAAAAAATAAAAGGATCCTTCCCAGATTCGTAGAGAACCGATTGGTGCCGTGAAGTCTATCAAGTCAGGGCCACGGTCAGGGTCTGTATCAACAGGGCAGAACACTAGCAACTTTGCGAACAGGAGCCAGTACATTCAGCAGAGACGTTAGCACCCTGGCCAGAGCAGGCTGGCCAGCAACAGTGCCTCTGGCAGGTGAACGAGGGAGCAGAGCCACCTTTGGTGGGCGCGGAAGGTGAAGGTACTTTCGGCGGGCATCAGCAGTGTCTCTGGGGCTCTTCGAGGTCCCGGGAGCAGGTCACTTGGGGAAAGGGGGGAATTCCTGGGTACCTGAGAAGACAATCTGTGATTGTGTGTGAGCCAGCCCCTGTGACTCACAAAAACCAGTCAAGAGGAAGGCTGTTTTAAGATAGGTTGGTAGGGGAGGTGCCTGGGTGGCTCAGTCGTTAAGCGTCTGCCTTCGGCTCAGGTCATGATCCCAGGGTCCTGGGATCGAGTCCCACATCGGGCTCCCTGCTCGGCAGGAAGCCTGCTTGTCCCTCTCCCACTCCCCCTGCTTGTGTTCCTGCTCTCGCTATCTCTCTCTCTGTCAAATAAATAAATAAAATCTTTAAAAAAAAAAAAAAAAAAGAAAGAAAGAAATAGAGACTTTGGCTCTACTCCAAGGCTGCTCTGGGCTTGAAACTGAAAAAAAAAAAAAAATCTGAAAAATCATAACAATTTCCTGTACAGCATCAAACTAAATTTTATTGGAAATGTAGTCCGGGTCCCATGGTTTATTTACACAGAATTTTGTGTAACAACTAATAGCAAAATATATGTTTCCCTAGGAGAACGGTCACCATCTGAGCAATGAGATAGTACATGGGAAGAATCCAAACTTACAGATTGGGGAGCCAAGGCTGTGGGCCTGGCTCCCCGGAAGCCACTTCACAGCTTCAGGGACGGCAGCTTTGAGGCAGGGAACAGATATCTGCTAAAAGCTATTGGATGTGACACAAACTGGCTTTCAGGGTCAGACCCCCACCAGAAAGAGGATGAATTAGGACCTGGGGCTACTTAGAGGAGGAGGTAAAAAGCTGAGCTTCAGTGAGTGGATTTGTAGGGGGGTGAATATGTTGCAGTCAACTGAAAAGAATAGAGGGAACTAGGGTGAAGAGAGGAGACGTCCAAGCCCCAGGACCCCAGAGGTTCCAAGGTAGACAGCTGTCAGAACAGGGCTCCATAGTCTTCAGTCTGGAAAGGTATCTTTGGAACTGAGGAAAGAAATGGACTTCAACGTTCAGAGCACTAGATAGGAAGCGGGCAGGTCCTGGGCAGAGCCTTAGAGATGTCTGATTGTGACCCAGGTGGAGAAGGCTGAAGCTTGGAGCCAGACAGAATGCTACTCACAATTCAGAGGAGGACCTGGACTGACCTAAGCCAAAGTGTGGCCCCAGGAACAGAGCATCAGTATCACCTGGGGACTTGTTTGAAATGCAAATTTTTGGGTTCCACCCCAAGAGTACCTAATCAGAAACCCTGAGGGTAGAGCTCAGCAACCTGTGTTTTTAGTACACCATTCAGGTGATTTTGATGCAGGCTAGGGACTCAGAAGACCCAAGGGATTGGAGGGGGATATATAATGGGGATTAATATCAGACTGAAGACAGACACTGAGCAGTAAGCAACACGATGGAGGCTATGATCTGGGAATCCCAATCTCCTTTCACCAACCTTCCAACATATTTGGAAATGGGAGACCCATCAAGACACAGACACAGACCGTATAAAGTGAGACCAACATTTCAACTTACGCCATAAACTTGTGTGAGATCAGCAGGCACAGACGCTCACAAGGGGCTGGAATCATGGCATCCCTCGGTGATATCTTAGAGCAGGAAACATAGATGGGTTTCCTGTCTACTCATCTCCTGTCATCACCCCATCGATTCCCCGTGTTCCATACGCTTTCACTAGCCCCCTGTGGGTGCACCGCATAGCCCCACTCCCATAACCATGTCCTTTTCATCGCGTTCAAGATAAACACACAATGAAATTTTGTTCATTCACTGTTACTTCTCCTCCTTATCAAACTCACTAGTATGGCAACAGTATTATTTTCTACTTTATTTTATTGCTTGTGAACGACGACGTTTCAGCCCCATCATAAAATCATAACTGAGCTGATCTTGGAGTAACAATATTTTCATTTTCTGTAGAAAGATGCATTTCAACTTACAAACAATACATTTACAACTGAACTTTGGAACATGTTCATAGATGGAAGTTGGAATGATTGGCATGACCCCTCACAAACTGAAACAGAAAAAAAAATCTATACAAATGGTACTATCAAGGAGATGAAACAGGTTCTACCACAACACTCCAAATCTGCTCTCAAATGCTGGATCTAGCTTCTCTTTCCTTCCCTCCACTGAAAAAAGAGGGAAGAAAAAAAAGAAAGGAAGGAAGGAAGGGTGGGAGGGCATGATTTAGATTTGCATAGGTTCCTTTTTTTTCTGATACATGGATAAGCTTTTATTTACCTACTAAAGGGAAAACCAATGTTCACTAATTTTCCAATAGTGAAGGTGTTTAATTTACTATCTACCTTTAAAGGCTTCAAATAAAATATAGCTAGGAGAATACTCAAAGAATGCAGATTATAAAACTCTCCAGATAATTAATGGTCATAGTAATATGAGGACTGCAGTTAAAAAAAAGCAATTTTCCGTAGTTTACTTGGAAGTACAGATAAACAGTACCAAATCTATATAGTAAGTTGTAATAGGCAACTGTAAGCAAACAATATCAAAGAGTATAACTTTTTTAAAAATTTTTATTTTAAGTAGGCTCCACACCCAACATGGGGCTTGAACTCATGACCCTGAGTTCAAGAGTCACATGCTCTACCAACTGAGCCAGCCAGGCATCCCTCAAACTGTATAACTTTTAAAAATTAACCTGAAGTTGTTATGAACTATATGAAAATCAATACTATTTTTCAAGTTCTCCCAAAAGCTCTACAAAATTAGTGATGTACCATTCCGCGTTATCTTTTATTTGTTGTCTGATCACATTTCCTCCAAATCCAATGGAGACATCAGCAGGAGGACAGGCTTCCATGTCTATGGCTCCATCTCCAATCATGACTATTTCTTCAAAATGAAATTTTTCCTTCACAAGTTTAAAAACTTTTCCTTTCCCACCAGATTTGGCTGTTGGCTGCATGTCCTCAAAACCTGCATAGTCACCATCAAAGCAGAAGTTCAGCCTACTGGCAAATACGTTGTTTGATGGGATACTGAGCTTTGAAGCAGCATGCTCTACAATGCTCCTAAAGCCACCAGATAAGAGGAAAACCTGAACATTTCGCTCTTGCAGGGGACTTATTAGCTCCCTTATGCTCAGGTCAGGTATGGGGGGTGCTCTACTATGAGCACCCTGCTCCTTGGAGGGCTGGTTCAGAGCTAAGCACTTTGTGAGGGCAGCCGTGAAAGGCACTGCCCCACCCATGGCTCACCGTGTCATTTCTGACAGAGCATCCTCAACTCCACAGAATTTGGCTAGCTCACCAATTCCATCTTCTCTGATGACTGTGCTATTCACAGCAACACATACTGCATCAGCTGAACAGAAAAGTTTCCTCAACTCTGAATGGGAGACCATCCTTGGAAGAATTTTCCTCATTTCTCCAGTGCTGGATTCCTAGGAAATGACACTCTTCTCTTCCTCTTCTTTCCTGAATAAAAATGCAGCATCAAGTTCTGACTACAAACTTCTTTATGAGAGATCTTGTGAGTTCTGCAAGAGCAGGAGCCTGCACGCGGCTGCTCCTTCCTGGGCCCCTGTCCCCTGCTCCTGGGCTTCTGCAGCTATAACCTCTGGACTGCAGGGGGCCAAGGGCTGGCTCCGAGGTTCAGTCCCAGAGTCTGGAGAGAGGTGACCTGTGCAGACCTGCAGAGCTTTTATCAAACAATCATATGAAATCTGCTGGTAAGTGCGGTGGCTTCTGGTAGGTTTTGCATCTGCTTTCCTAAACTCCAACTGCATAGATTCTTATCACTGGGCTGAATTACCCCCAATCTGCAAACCCATCTCTGAAGCCCTAAAGACCCAAGAATACAGCATCTGTGTAGTACTCAAAACATCAGTGGGACTCACTAAACTTATTCTCTGAAAAACTAATTAATCCTGCCTCTCGCAGCTAGACCTAGATGGTTTTATCCCGGAGAAAGAAATGCTAAGGTTAGGGAAGATTTTACACGGCTAGAGGATGCTAATGGAGAGGGTCCAGGATGAGTCCCTATAATTAGGAAGAACAGAAGGCTGATGGGGAAGCTAAGAAATGAACTCGCTTCTGCAATAAAAGGGCCAGGGAGTGCTGGGTAAGAAAATGCAACTGTGGAATCCAGGGTATCAAAATAACCCGAACAAGCAAATTTACTCCACAGCAAATACCTGCTGCACAGTACGGCCATGGCGCCACATCTGTAGACCTCAGTGCCCATGGTTCCCGCTACCACCCTGTATGTGTCTTGGCTAAGGGACAGTCTTTCTCCCTCTGCTCTGCCTCACTTAAATGTGTTCTATGAATCCATGGTTTTGGCTCTCAGTGTGTGGAGGATTCTATGAAGACTGTGTGGTCCAGCTACAGAAGTTCTACTAGGGGACATGCACTGTGAGCTTCTTGCTCCCAAATAATCCACCATGTTCTTTGCACACCTTCCTGCTGAAACTCAAATTCCACTTTCAAGTCATTTTTCTGATTGAAAAAACAAAACAAAACATTGTTTCCAGAAGGCCAGTGTTCACAGCTCACAGGGAGAGGAGCGCTCTGGAGACTGGTTCCTCTCTCTCTGTATAGATTAAATTATTACGACAGCCACCTGTGACCAGGAGAAACAAAATCCAGCCTTAGGGGCTGTAGCAAAGGCAGGTACATTTGAACTGGGGAGTAGCTGGGATAAGAAAGAAGGGAAGAAAATCTGTGAGTCTGGCAGTCTGGTGGAAAAATAGGGAAGATTATGGCAGCGTCTATCCAGATAGAGGCCCTGGCAAGGGCTCTGACTCTGAAATCTCCCCATCTCCACCCCTATTCCTTTCCCTTCCTCTGGACTTGCCTTTCTCTTTCTGTCTCCAGATTTGCAACTCAAGAAAAGCAAATCTATTTCTCTTTAGATCTAATTTATCCCTCCATAAAATCACAGTGATGGGCTAAATTACAGTTGCTACCCTATGACAAGTCATCAGCGTTAAAGATTCCCAGGTTGAGGAATGTTCCCTTAAAGTCCCAGTTAAACAAGTCCTAGGGTAAGGAGACAGAAACCCTTTTAGATGAGTCAGGGATGACCTGAAAAAGAAACAGGTTTTGAATCAGTCCCCTAACCCAGGTTTAGCAAAAATGACATGGGTTTCAACTCCTGCCACCACGAATAGTAAGTGTTCCCAACAGGTACCAAGAGCCACGTTAGGTTCATGCTGACTTCTTGGAAAAGGTTAAGCACCAAATCTTATGAATCTAAACCCTATGTGATTTTGCCTCACTTTAAAAAAATTTCCAAATACTTGCACATACGTTGCCTCCCAACAACAACGTCATATATCCATCTATACACACCTAGAAGCGATATTAGAGTGACGGCTGTAACAGATTGACCCCAAAATACAGTGACTTAAAGGGAAAAAAACAGTTTTTTTTTTAATATTACAGAACTGGCAAAGGAGTTTTATTCCACATGATCATTCAACACAGTGGGGAAGGAGAAGGCTCAGAAAAAAACATAACTAAAGTCTTAAAAACCAGTTCAGGGAGTGGTACATTTCACTTCCACACATATTCTATTGCCTCACTCAGCTGCAAAGTAGACTGGGACATGTAATCTAACTAGGCGGACATCTCCCCAGCTTCAAGAGGGAATAATTTTCATAGGTAGATAGACAGGTTGATTCAGGTTCAGGTTCAGATTTAGATTTAGTTTTGGTAGGTTCTCAACTTTAAAAAAAATGAGGCTTAGGCTCATAAAAGATACAAAGCTTCCCTAAAGTTGTATACCTAGTACATGGACAATTGAAAGACTCCAGCCTAGATCTTCTGAGTTTAGGAGGGCTTCACATGCCATATAACACCATGGAAGGTTTTTGAGGAAGAAGTTAGGCAATGCAATGTTATTTTAAGAAGATTATTTGTCAGCATTGTGAAGGGTGAATTGTAGAAAGAAGAAATGAAGACATGCAACTATAGAAAGAATCCAAGCCAAACTCAACAACGGCCAAATCTAAAACAGTGGCGATTAAAAGAAGATGAAAGATTATTAGAGCTGAGGTTCAGAATTCAGGTCCTCTGGAAAGGCCTCCATATCGTCAAACTCATGAGTCACTTCACTGGCATTTTACTGAAGCTTCTCGAGGTTCTCCTCCCACTTCTCTGGCCCCTCCTTCTCAGTCTCCTTTGCTGCTCCTCCACTGATACCCATCCCTAAATATCAGCTGACTCCAGGGTTTGTTCTCAACCCTCTTCTCTACTCACCTTACTCTCCCCACTCCCTGCCCCCGCCCCCAAGGCTGTCTCATCTAGTTCCTTAGCTTTAAACTGCATCTTATCAGTTATCTCTTACACAGTAAATCTACATAACACACCACCCAAAACACAGTGACATTAAACAATCAACATTCACTGAGCTCACAACTGCAGATTGGCCTGGTGGTCCTGCCATCTTTGACTGCACTTACATACTGTCTGGGTGTCCCCTGGCTATAGACCAATATCAGATGGCCTCCACTGGGATGACCAGGCCCCTCAAGTCTAACATACATGTCTTTCATCTTCCAACTGGCTAGTCTAGGATTGTTCCCATGATCATAAAAGAGAGCATGAGTAAGCCAAGCCAAGTGCCTTCAAAGCCGTGGCTTCCATCATGTTTGTTAACATCCCATTGGCTATTAATGAGAGGGCAGGGCAAAGGACACTGATAGGGAGAGATGAAGAATTGGAGCCATTTTGGAGTCCTCCACAGATCTATATGCAAAGCCTCCCCAATTTATTTATCTGAGTCCTGATCTCTTCTGAGCTCTAGACATGTATGTCAAATGGCCTAATGGACAGTGCAATTGAGTATCTCTAGGCATTTCAGACAGCATATTTAAAATTGAACTTTTCTATCTGACTCTCAGTAATACCTCCATCTTCTTCCCTGTATCTCTTTCTCTTATAAGGACACTAGTTATTGGATAGGCCCTACCCCAATCCAGAATGACCTCATTTAACTTGATTACATTTGCAGACCCTATTTCCAAGTAAGATCATATTCACAAGTACTAGGGGTTAGGACTTGACTATCTTTTTTGGAGGATACCATCCAATCCATAACTGCCATGCTGTTCTCAACAGAACATACTGAGTGATAAAAACATGGACTTTGGAGTCCAGACTACCCTGATTTGAACACCAGGTCTGTTCTTATTGGCTGTGTGATCCTAGGCAAGCCACATAAACTCTCTGAGCTTCAGTTTCCCTATCTGTAAAATGTGGATGGGTATAGCATTTATATCATAGAGATAATCTGAGAATTAAACGAGTTAATGAGTACAGTGCCCAGAACATAGTAACACATGTGTGTTTATTAGATAAAATAAGTTCTTTACCTGTTCATTTTCAGGTCTCAGCTTAAATGTACTTTCTCAGACAGGCATCTCCTGATTTCTCCTCTCTTCAAACATAATTCATAATTTTTTATTCACATGTGTGGGGGTCTTTTGCTCTTTGATGTGTGTTTTTTCCCATTAGACTCTAAGTTCTGTGAGGGCAGACTGTGTCTATTTCATTCACCACTCTATTCCTAACACCAACAAAATGTTTTGCATACGATGAATGTTAGATAAATATTTGTTGAATGAGTAATTATGAAGGGTTCAAGCTAGCAATTTAATTACTATGAATTTACGGGTGCTGGATTCTCTCCCTCCATCTCTCCCCCTCTGCCCTTCTCTAGGAAGCTTGGGAAAAGAATCAGTGTTAAATTCATAACATCCAGATTAGGTTTGGTCTCTTTCTCTCTGCAGCTTCACAGAAGAATGGAGATGTCTTACCCAATGGTTTTCTAGGAAAATCTACCCCCTAAAAGAGAGAAGAGAAAGAAGAGCAACATGGAGCCAAGTGGCAGGAGAGCAAAAGGATAAGTGTATCAGTAACAATCACAGTGTATGGAGTCACCAGGTGGCAATTCAATTCAAAAACACCGATCTCAACTAGATATGAATTCATATGCATTAGCAGGAATTTGTTCTGTTTATAATAACCATGGGAAAGAGGGGATTTGGGGGAGGAACACAAACATAGCTTGTTCCAAAGAAACTGCTGGCTCTTCTTCATTGTTTGTACAAGAGAAGTCTGGCTCTGCCAACAAGTAGGTAGATGAGACCCAGGTTATGCCATTTCTATCTATGGAAACAAAGAAACAAATAAAAAACCCGGACACCTCATCCTCCAGGTAACAAAGGGAGCCTGAAAACTCACCCAGACCTCATTACTTGGTCTCCAGATTGGGGTGCTCCCTTTGCATCCTGGATCCTAATGTACCTTCCGCCATATCTGTTGCCAATACAAATCTAAAGACTAGTATTTTTGATGTTGTGTAATAGGTATTTTAGATATATTAGCTCATTTAATCTCCCTACAACCCTATTATGTGGGTAGCATTATCCAAGGTGACAGTGAATAGGCGGTAAGAGCCAGGATATAATTATGACCTGATTATTCTAAGGTTCATAGTCACTTCGCCAGAAGGGCCTGACTTGCAATCTGACAACTTTGAGGTCATTAGTAAAACCTAGTCCAGCAGTTTCTTAAATCGTGGTCCGCTGACCGCTCCATCAAAATCACTGGTGGTCTTTGTTAAAAATTCAGATTCCCTGGCTCTGTCTAAGACAGAAGGAATCAAGCAGAGGGGTGGGTGTCAGGAATTCGTACTTTTAAAAAGCACCTCCGAGTGATTCTCTTGCAGGGCATTACGGACGCAGATGATTTTTATGCACGAGGACCACACGCATGGGCTTCCGGTATCATCGAAAGATTACTGGGGCGCCTGGGTGGCTCAGTCGTTAAGCGTCTGCCTTCAGCTCAGGTCATGATCCCAGGGTCCTGGGATCGAGCCCCGCATCGGGCTCCCTGCTCAGCTGGGAGTCTGCTTCTCCCTCTCCCCCTGCTTGTGTTCCCTCTTTCGCTGTGTCTCTCTCTGTCAAATAAATAAATAAAAATTAAAAAAAAAAAAAAAAAGATTACAACATACCGCCCTGGCGGACTTCAGCCCACCTCCGCATCCTCTAACAGAATCTGGTCCCAGAGCCACCTCAGTCTCCAGCCTCAGGGAACTGAGCACGCGCAGTACTTTAGCTCCCAAACGCTGGGCGGGGCTGCCTAAGGCCGCGCCCCCTCGGTATCCGCCGGTGCCGGGGGCGGGGCTCTCCTTAAGTAACCTAATTCCGGCGTCTCCCCGCAGCTGTCCAGAGCCCCGCCCCCGAGTCTGGGACCAATCAAATGCCATGTTGCTGAAGCTCGGGGCCAATGCACAGGGCCGTCCTTTATTCCTCTCTGCAGTTTGAAACTGTCAGGTTGCTGCCAGGGCAGCCGCGGTACCGCTGTTGTTTCGCCGGCGACGCGGCGACGAGTCGGGGAGGCAGGCATCCGGGTTTGTGGAGAGGCGCGACGGTGGGTAGCGGCGCCGCCGCGGGCCCCGCGTCCCCGGCGGAGGCAGTGGAGTGGGGTTGCAAGTGCCGCGGCTCGGGTTTCCGCTCCCGGGACTCGTACACCACGGAGCCGGGGGCGTCTTCCCCGAGACCTGGGCTGTGTGCTCTTCTGCGGGCCGACAGGGTGCAGAAGTTTTCCCTCCAAGGCGTCCGGGA
The DNA here is from genome assembly GCF_002201575.2 of Neomonachus schauinslandi. Taxonomy (NCBI): domain Eukaryota; kingdom Metazoa; phylum Chordata; class Mammalia; order Carnivora; family Phocidae; genus Neomonachus; species Neomonachus schauinslandi. The sequence goes on along the minus strand of NC_058409.1, from coordinate 54,175,202 downwards.
AGAGAGGGCAGGAGTGAGGGGTACTTGAAGTATAGCGATTACTGTCGCCACAGGTTCCGGTCATTTAAAACGTAAGGGGAAAAGTAACCCTGGCTAACGCTTTAAGTTTGATTCAAACAAGGGTGGGCAAGAAGGTGATCGAAGAGAACTTCTAGCCCTTTGGTTACTCACAACTGCTGTCCTCCTCTGCTTCTAGCCCCTTACGTGGGGCGGGGCTGGCGCATCCCCTCTCCTGCAGCTAAGATGGGTGAAGAGCGCAGGGACGTCACCCTGCTGCCCGCTTGCACGTTAATTCACTCTTCCTCTGTCTCTTGGGGTTACACTTGAATTCCCGGACCCCTCTCTCCTTATCAGCCAGATATTTACCAAGACGTAATTTGATTTCTTTGGCAATCGAGGAGTACCCACAACGTCTTATCTCGTGGTTTCTGGTACCTTGGGTTAGAGAATTTTGGAAATTTAGCCAACTGATTAACATCTGCCACCCATTAAAGCAAGCTTCATTTTTTTTCTCCTTTCTTTCTGAACCTAGAAACAGTAAGAAAATGCTACGGTTGTAGAGTTTCAAAGAAACTGTCGTTCCTTGCTGGCATCAAAGCAGGGCACATGGAAGACTTACGGCATATTTTCCAAAAATACAGTAGTTGTTTTATGGCTGCAGTATCTATTCAGAGACTCTTTTTGAAGTCAGACCCAACTTTTCAGCTCATTTGTTTTTTGTGTAATCAGCACCAGCCCACCTCCACTCCTACTATCTACTGGGTATGCAAATACATCCTAAAAGAAGTGAGTGAAAATAGAAATGAACCAGGTTACGGATTTGATGTCCGTGAAGCAGCCCTGCCTTGCTGGGCATGTGTGTGCTTATTTTATCCTCCCTAATTGGCTTAACTAAAGACAGTCATGCTGCGATTTAGTTTACTTATCACTTGTGTACACAGTAATACTCATTGAATAAAGCTAAGTTTCCATGAACAAGTCTCAACCTATGTTTCCATTCTAATATTGTACATTTCCCTGTGTCTGCCCTTTCTACCTCAGTTTCCTTATCTCATTTATTTTTCAGGCCGCTGTGATTGAGACCTGTTTCACCTTCCACTGAAATTGGTTAGGTATATGTCCGCAACTTCCTTCCTGCCATATTCAGGAGAACCCAATTTTCATCTTTCTTTGGTATCTGACTTTAAGCACTCCCTTCCCCAAGTTTTTATGATGCTTTTCTTTCTGATAATTCTACCATTCTGACCTCCTTTTCTGTCTTTGCTGGCTCTTCACTTCTCCTTTAAATGTTAAGTGTTTCTAGTTTTTAATCTCTTCTCACTACAGTAGTAGACCTATAACTTTATTAGGGTTATATTCCCCTCTGAACACATATTAGAAGCTTAGGATCCCCTTACTAGAAAAACACACATGTGCATTAATACTAAAAATATTGCATATAATTTGTATGGACCTCAGAATAAGAACTCTTTCTCACACTCCTTTTCATATGTGATCTTATCCTCTCCCATTTTCAGTATTTCCCATTATGCTGATGATTCCTCAAACTTTATCTCTAGCCTGTACCTCCAGGGCAGAGCTCCCTCATTGCTTAACCAGAAAGCACCATTCATATTGTAGCCATTGTGAAGGGCGGTATCTGTGACTTCACTTCAGTGCCTCACAGGGGCCTCACACCCAGCTCATCTGATACTGAGCCCATTGTCCTTCCCCCCAACCTGCTTACCTTCCTCCATGTCTTGCCTTGGAGAGTGGCACTATTATCTGTCTGATTACCAAGCCAGAAATCTGGAAGCCGTCAACATTACAATACAAGCCTTATCATGTCATCCCTTGTTTAAAACATTTCAATAACATCTCTAGAGTAGAGACAACATGTTTTTGACCTGACATAATCCTGATCTTCCATGTTCTGGCTGCCCCTTACCTTGCCTGTTCCATCCTTAGCCAAGCCTTGCTCTGCACCCTTTGCTTCAGCCTTACAATCTACTTTTGTTCCTGGCATACATTCCCGTGCCTCTGGGTCTTTGCTTCTGCTGCTCTAATGCCTGGCATATCCTTAACATCTTTCATCTGTCTGTCAGGTCTCAGAACCGGGTAGGTTCGTCTCCTCAGTGAAAACCTACTCTGGCTCCATTCCCGCTTCTTCACCCTCATGATCCCACCCCATGAGAAATAGCTACTCCTTCCTCCCTGCTGTGTACCTCTGTTTTAGGGTCTACTAGCTTTTATTTTGTTAGTCATTTATATTCTATATATGTCTGGCTTTCTGTACAGATTATAAAGTCCATGAGGACAAGGCTTCTTCATCTTAGATTTCTCACCATTGTCTTCCATGTAACTGGTGTTCAAATAGTTTGAATAGTTACTACTTGTCCTTTATGGTTTTTTTAAAAGATTTTTTATTTATTTAAGAGAGAGAGAGAGAGAACAGAAACAAGCAGGGGGAATGGGAGAGAGAGAGGGAGAGAGAATCCCAAGGAGACTCCACGCTGAGTGCCCAGTCCCAGGACCTCAAGATCATGACCTAAGACAAAACCAAGAGTCAGACGCTCAATGACTGAGCCTCCCAGGTGCCCCACTACTCGTCCTTTAAATAATTTATTTACGTGTTACTAAAAGTGCTTGTTTTATTTTTTTGGTTAAGACTTTCAACAATTTTTCTATGGCATATAAGAATCTGTTGTTCTGTATAGTCTTGCTTTCCTTAAAATAATATTCCTGAATTGTAAGTTTCTCAAGCAAAGAATTTGCACAAATTGTTCATCCTCTCTTGGTTCAGTATCTTACAGGAAAACATACAGCACACAGGTTGCCACACATTGCTCAAGAACATTGATCATGGGGCGCCTGGGTGGCTCAGTTGGTTAAGCATCTGCCTTAGGCTCAGGTCATGATCCTGGAGTCCCTGGATCAAACCCTGCATCCAGCTCCCTGCTCGGTGGGGAGTGTGCTTCTTGCTTCTCCCTCTCCCTCTGCTCCCCGCCCCCCGCCCTCGTGCTCTCTCTCTTGCTCACTCTCCCTCTCAAATAAATAAGTAAAATCTTAAAAAAAAAAAGAATATTAATCACAATCGATTATTCTCAACAGACCCCATTGTGGATGTGTCTGACAAGCTCCCATTTCTCTTTAACCTTTCATATATTTGTGTTATCTCCTTGACTACATTAAAAACTCACTGATGTTGGGAATTGAGTCTTTTACTATTTTTTTCCTTACCTAGTTATTTTGTCTATGGGGGCTCAATATGTTGAGTGATTTTAATATTTCACAGGATTATTGTTTACAGGATAGGATGTGAATCTATATCTATAGGAAACATGCTATTTTAGTTTAAATATCAAGTGAGTTTCTATTGTGTTATAGTTTATGCAGAATGTCATCAGATGAGGAGAAAGGCTCACTTCCTGTTATACAGAATGACTCCGACCGGGCCAGTTCTGTGTCTTCAGATCTTCAGGTAGGAAGACATGTCTAAATTTGTTGTGGCTTATTTAGTTTAAATAAGGGACAATATGAGGGAAAACTAGGAATACGTTTTTCACTTATTCATGTAAATTTACATTTATAATTATGTTTTGTATATAGTGTATATCAAATTATACTAATACCAAATGTCGAGAATTATTTCACAGACTTTGGGACATACCTTACATTGTTTGAACCTTTCAGAAAATAATCATGAACTCTTCACTCTTCGTGCAAAAGCTTCAAACAGCACAATGAGAGAAGCTGGAAATCTCAAGAAATATTTTTTTTTCTTGAGGTTTTTTCATTGTAGCTATCTCCTGAATGCTGCATTCACTTTAATGCAGATTAGTACAATATCAAACCACCTGGGGACTTAGATTCCCTCGTGTTCTACTCGAGGTTCTAATCCCTGTTGCTACAACGTTCAGCGCATTCTGCTGCACAGGACCTGGACGGTGACAGATAAATGGTGTGGTTTTTACATGAACTGTTTTAAATTTCTTTTTATTTCTAAATGTTTTATTATCAGAAATACGGATTCAGATTTCTAGAGTAGATTTTAAAAGAGAGTCTGATATGGTATATCTTGAGTTTTATAGTTCTGTCACTTACGAGGGGAAAAGCTGGACATTATGTTTTTGCCTAAATAAGAGTAAGTTGTTATTGACACTGTGTAATATGAGAAGAGTTTTAGGAAGATATTTTATGAAACATATATGTTCCTTTAATTGAAATTACAGATTTAGAAATTGGGAAGCTATTGGAAAAATACCTGTGACTATTTACTAGGATAAAAGTAGTCTAGAATTGTGACGTAGATGTTTCATCCTTGGTTTCCCTTTGGATGTACTTCTACTAGTGCTGTCTTTTAAGTACAGTGCTTTCCTGCAGTTTTTATCTCTGACTTTTCCAAACTTCCTTCAGGAGAGAACTGATTAACTCATCAATACTTGTGATCGATTTTTAATAAATGTATTTTGGTCTTCATCCCTGTTTTTTGCACACAGTTTCAAAAACCTTTGAAATTTCCTAAATAATGAGAGTGATAAGTGTGTTTGTTATGCTAACGATTTGCCTTTTGGACCCCACCTAAGGATAGAGGCTGGTTGCTGAGGAGCCAACCACATGTTCAGAGGGTTGGAACTTTTAGTCCTCCCCACCCTGAGCTCCAGGAAGGGGAGAGGGGCTGGAGATTGAGTTCGGCCACCAATGGCCAATGATGTAATCAATGGTGCATGTGTAATGAAGCCTCCATAAAAACCCAGTGGAAGAGGGTTCAGAGAGCTTCCAGCTTTGGTGAAAGTATAGAGATGCTGGGTGACTGGCTTTCTAGGAGAAGGCATGGAGGCGCTGTCCCTCTTCCCCATACCTTGTCCTGTGTCTCTTCCATGTGGCTGTTCTGAGTTATATCCTTCTATTTTAAACTGGTAATCTAGTAAGTAAAATGTTTCTCTGAGTTCTGGGGGCTGCTCTAGCAAATTAAACCTGGGGAGGGGGATCTTTGGAACCTCCAGTCTGTGTAGCTGGTTGATCATAAGCTTAGGTAATGACTTGGACTTGCTACTGGTGTCTGAGGTTTGGGTTGGGGGAGGTGAAGTCTTATGGGACTGAGCCCTTACTCTGTGGAATCTGATGCTATCTGCAGTGGATAGTGTCAGAATTGAGTTGAATTGTAGGACACTCACCTAGTGACTGAGAATAGCTTGTTGCTGGTGGGAAAAAAACCCCCACACATTGTCGTTGTTGGGTTTAGAACCCTTTAAAAAATGTAAACACCTTCTAAGTTCTCAAGTTGTCAATTTGTCAGGAGACAAAGCTTTACATCGAAAGAATAAATCTCCAGAGTAGAATTTGAGAGAAATATGCCAAAAATAATTTTGTGTTACTGGTTACCGGCTTAGAATGTCAACCGAACTGAGATTCTGTTTATTAGTAACCCTCAGCTACCCTCAGCCACAACTCCATTAGTTTTCAATGACAGTTAAAAACCTGCCTATATTTCCATCACTGGAAACATTTCAAAACATAAATACCAAAAATGATGTTAAAAATAACATAAAGTAACTATATGCTTTTACATATATAGTAAATACGTAAAACTAAACATTTAATCCTAAAGCCCCTTATAACTCAATATTCCTTCTAAGGGAGTTTTCTTCACTGTCTCAGTTATGTGAATGATTCATAAAACTATCATTGATAAATGCTGAGGGATGGGCAGCATCCATGGTACTTACTGACTGATAACTTCCTCTAAGCACAGCTCCACACTGTGAGCCGGTTGCCCTGACCTTACGTGGTGTGTATGGGTTCAGCTATAGTTCAGGGTCACACCAGTCCCAACTGTTGTTGGTCGGGAGCAAAATTACAAGTTTTGGTTGTTCCTTTAGGATTCTTGTTTACCTTAACACAGGTTATCTTTGACAAGTAAGAAAGACAATATTATTTATTTTGATCCTTAAATAAAAAATAGCGCATTTGGCCCATATCTACACATATGAAACTAAAATAGTTGTTTAAATACCTGATACTTTAATCTTACCTAAGTTAACATACATACATAGAATACTGTTAATATATACCTACTTACTTCTCCATTAAGTCATAGTGATTATTGTGGAAGCTTTGAAATATATGTTTGGTTTTTTTCTTTCTTTTTTTTTTTTTTCTTTTCTGATCCAGAACAGAGGACAGTTTAGGGAAGCTACAAGTTAAAGCCACTGACTTTTACTTCCCCTCCCTTTATAGGCAGGAAGTTGTAATAAACTAACTCTGACTGAGCAAAGCTGATTTGGCTAAATCTAGTTATAATTGCCACCAACTAAAAAGTTAATTGACCTCAAAATACAAATACAGGATAGCCACTGTATTAGTTTGCTTGGGCTGTCATAACAAAACACCATAGACTGGGTGGCATAAACAACAGAAATTTATTTTCTCGTAGTTCTGAATGCTGGATGTACCAAAGCAAGGTCTGTTTCTGGTGAGCTCTTTCTTCTTGGCCTACAGACAGCTGCCTTCTCGCTGAGTCCTCAGCATGGCCTTTCCTCAGTGCACGTGCATGGGCTGAGAGAGAACTCTTGTCCTCTTTTCCTAGGACACTAATCCTGACATATCAGCACCCCACCCTTATGACCTTATGTAACCTTAATTATTTTAGAGGCCCCATCTCCAAATACAGCTGCTTTGGGGATTCAGGTTTCAGTATATGAATTTAGGGAGGACACAGACATTCAGTGTCTAACAGCCACATTTTTCTATGTTTTTAGCCAAAATCAAGTTTATTTTGGCTGTTTGGGAAGTATAATAGGGTGTTATTTTGGCCACTTTAACAGGAACCAAATAAGAGTTGCTTAAGTGAATTGCTTCAAAGCCTGAGCTGATATATAGCCTCTTGTAAGTCAGAGCTGATAGAGAGTCCTGAGTTCATCTGAGGACCCAGCTTCTTTCTCGTGTTACTCCGCCATGCCCGGGGGTGTTGACCAGGTTTGCATCATCGGGTGCTAGCTCACCACCACCTCTAACCCATGGGAAGAGCTGAGTCGTAAGCAAGCAGCTTCCTTTCCAAGGACATGACCTGAAGTTGTACATTTCATTTCCACCCAGATCCCATAGACCAGGTCTCGTGGCCATACCTGCTGAAAGGGAGGTTGAGAAATGTTGCTGCGTGGCCAGTAACAATCTGCCTAGGTCAAACCCTGAGGTTTTAGTAACTTAAAGGAATAAAGGGAAAACGGATGTTGCTGGACTGTTAGCCTTCTCTGTGGCAGGGAGTTACTAAACTTGAAATTTTATATATTTTGTTAGGACTGACTCATTCAGTTTTATAGAAACCAGTAGATTATCTTGTGTATGGCTTCAATTTATCAAACTATTTGGGTATTTCCTTTTATTGTAAGAACTGGGAAACTGATGTGATTCAGGAAATATATTTTTAAAATTTAAGATTATTTAAATCTAAAGAATTGTAGGGACGCCTGGGTGGCTCAGTCGGTTAAGTGTCTGCCTTTAGCTCAGGTCGTGATTCCAGGATCCTGAGATTGAGTCCCACATCGGGCTCCCTGCTCAGTGGGAAGCCTGCTTCTCCCTCTGCCTACCACTCCCCCTGCTTGTGTTCCCTCTCTCGCTCTCAAATAAATAAATAAAATCTCAAAAAAAAAAAAAAAAAAAAAAGAGGCTCCTGCCTCAGTGATAAGGATCATGTGAAATACTGGCTTTTATTTTCTGTCAGGAAATGTAAGTTTAAAACTCAGACATGTGTTTATTATTATAAAGGGGACGTCTCTAACAAAGGAGTTAACCATAGCAATATGAAGGTGATTCTTTTTAAAGATTTATTTATTTATTTTAGGAAGGGTGGGAGGGAGGGGCAGAGGGAGAGGGAGAGAGAATCTCAAGCAAACGCCGCGCTGAGGGGGGACCCACGCAGAGCTTGATCTCATTACCCTGAGATCATGACCTGAGCCGAAACCAAGACTTGGATGCTTAACCGGCTGAGCCACCCAGGCGCCCCAAATTCTGATGATTGAGTTTTCTTTCTAATGATTCTCCCTTTGGAGTATCTGTTTCTCTTCTGCCATTAGCCATGACATGTAAAGAGCTGTGTTTGCTATGACTAACATTTACTGTATATAAGTAATCTATGTTAAATATGCAGATCAAGGCTGAAACTGAAACCAAGTCACTTCTTTGCATTTAATTACCCTAAAGACTAGCAGTTTTCAAACATCTACCAGCATAAAACCTCTTTTCAAACAATTTTACTTCAAATTCCAATAGGAAAAGGCTAAAGCAGAAATATAATTGTATAAATTTATGTTATAAATGCAAATTTGTGACATTTCTCACAAAGTCAGCAAAAACAGTGAAGCTGCCTTTATAAACGCACATTTGATGTTGGTGGATAAAGAAGCCCAGCATAGTTTGATTAACCTAAGTGACCTTTTTGCTTCTATATTTTATTTGGGCTACGTGATATCAAGAAAATTCTAATTCTTAATACAAGTAGTTGAAAATGGAAGCTTTTTTGTTTTGTTTTGTTTTGAGTATAGTTGACACAGTGTTATGTTAGTTTCAGGTGTACAACATGGTGATTCAGTTTCTCTATGCATTATGAAAAATTGGTAGCTTTTTAAATCAACTGATCCAAAGCATAAAAAAGGATTGATAGAAAATGTCTGATTCAGTGTTGAATCACCAACAAAATCTGTCACTTCTTCAAACTTTAATAAATATAAAAATCACAGAAGAAGCACCCAGAGGACTCAAATTTGGAATAAGGGCTAAAACTCTTTGTGTTATGATAAGCATGTAACAAGGTCCGAAGTCGTTTGCTGCCGCACAGCTCATCACTCTCATAAGGAGGGACTGGCGCCCTCAGATGTGCTTGAGCTTGAGTGGTTTGAAATTGATGTGGCCACATGTGTTACAGTGTGTGTTTACCTGTACAGGTTACATGAGCAGAAATGTGTACAGGTGTGACTCCAAAACAAAAGGCTTGTGCAGAGCTACAACCATTCTAATCCATGACACGTTTACAAGACTTTGACATGTACATCGATGGCAGAAGCAGCTTTATTCCAACCAACACAAAAATTTAAGAATTTTTACTTTCGGGCCTGTTAAAATTTAGCATATATGGTGTATCTTTTAGCTTATGCTCCTTTTATTACTGTTCGTAAAAGAGCTAAATAGCTTTAAAAATGAAATTTGAAGAAAACATTGTGGATCCCCTGAAACACCTTCTTGGAAACTAGTTTGAAATGCATTGATATTGACTACTGACATGGTATACAAGGTAGTTCCCACTATAGAACTCGGAGTGCAGTAATGTCTGTTCCTTTGGGAAACACCAGGACACTTATTTCAGTTAACTGTGATATAACCATGGCTGGAAACTTGGGTGTGGTGGATAGTTCAATATTCTTACTCAGAAAACCAAAGGGAAAAAGGAAGGACTGCTAATTTTCAAATAACTATACCAACCATATCATCATGGTTTTATTAAAGATAATTCTAGACAGAATTCACTTAATTCACTTCAGCAGATATTGACTATGACCCTTCAAAGAGGTAGTTTTAAACATTGGTTATCTTCACACTGAAGATGAATCCAAATAATAAAACAGTTATGACTAATGAGATGATAGTTCTCTATCTGAACTAAACTTCTTATGGAGAAAAATTAACACAAAATAATCCTTTAGAATAATAACATTTAACATTCTTGAAAACCCTCCCCCCAATTTTTTTAATGCAAAGATATTGTCTGGGTCTGTGCATGAGACTCTTAAAAATGACTCCTTTTAGTAGAAATATTTGTTACATCATGACCAATCCCTTGTTAACAGAGACTAAATTCCAGTATATTTTTTACTTCACAGATACCATTTTTTTATTTGGCTAAAGAAATAGCTAAGTAGCTATGTTAGGAAATTCCAATTTTTTTTAAACCTGAGGAATATTCTTGTAAGGTCTACACTTTATAACCTCTATGTTTTATCACTCCTTTCTCATGTGCCATGAAGGTGTCAGCAGGTAGAGTGGAATAGGTTTGCATTCATGTTCTCTTTTTATCTTCAGTATTTGTTCTCTTCCAATATTTCCCTTATACTCTTTCCATGCTATGAAAAGAGACTCAGGGTTGTTGCTGAGTGGGTTGTTGGATTGTGGCTGTCATTAAGCAGAGTCAAAACTCCTTTTCATCCCTAGACTGTCCTAATGTGAAGTCTTTGGAAGCAATATCTTTTTTTTTTTTTTAAGATTTTTAAATTTATTTGTTAGAGGGAGAGCACAAGCAGGGGGGTAGGGAGTGGGAGAAGGAGAAGCAGGCTCCCTGCTGAGCAGAGAGCCCGATGCGGGGCTCCATCCCAGGACCCTGGGATCATGACCTGAGCCGAAGGCAGACGCTTAACCAACTGAGCCACCCAGGCGTCCCTGGGAGCAACATCTTCAAACTAAGTTTCAGAAAAGCAGAGAAGTGGCTAACCGTGTCTCTGCCCACCTGCAAGTAGCTGCCAATTGAGGGAGCGCTCTTCTGCCTTGGAGCTGTTGATTGGCTTCAGACAAGTTCTCTAGGTAACCTTTGTGTCACCATTGCAAAATTGACATGCTGAAGGAATCGTACTAAGGTACTATCACTGGAAGAAATCTGGATAGGTTTGTTGGATTTCTTTTGTTTTAAGAAAGTACACATTCCTTATGACATGGGAATACTATTTTGAGAACTGAAGTAGAGAACATCTTTAACTGGGCCTTTATTGTTCTTTGCCTGAATGTCCATTGTGACTGTGTTATAATACATTCTTTGTTATTGGCTCCTCACAGGAAGAGTATGAAGAACTGCTTCGTTATGCTATCGTGACTCCAAACGTTGAGTCAGGTGCTTCACAGCCGTATCATTCTAGGGGAGAGGTGGGACCAGATGTGAGGGTTCCTACTCTAATTGATGATATTCTTCATAATCAAGGTTATGTATATTTTTAAAGATATCTCTTAATTTAAGATGTTACTGAGCTCATGAGTGCTGTTGACTTAGGATGGCAAAAATGCTTCTCCAGTGATTCTTCTCAGGCAGTCCTGTGTATCACTATCATCTGGGGGAAATTTTTCCATTTTATTATGTTACTCTTGGCTCTTAATGTGACAGCTGGATTTTTATATGAACTTTGATTATTACTTTTATGAAAAACAATAAAGTTAAAGCAGCACGGTAGCCATTGTGTGTCTCTCAGTGGAGTATACTCAATCTCTACTTGTTCCAGTCAGTGATATACCAGGCTTATCTTGGAAACTAAGTCCATAGAAGTGGCTAACCACTTAAAGATGGTCCATAGGCAGCCCTCAGAACCTTTTAAGTGTATGAACCATTGCTAGTAGGACTTCGTTGGCAGCATTTCTGTGAGTACGGAAGACTGGATTATCACCACAAAGGTGAGCCCATTTTGTACTATGTCAGAGACAGAACTGACAGCTAATATATACCGGGAGGTATACTGATAGATGAATGGAAGGTGGAAAAAGGAGGATAAAGTTCCTTTCACCTATCCATTATTTATTCAGTAAAGTACAAGATCTCAGACAGCTCACTCTAAGTAAATATTCCTTAAAAGGGCACGGAAGGCCCTCCTAAGATGGCCCTGGCAATGGGCAGTTATCAACAAAAGGCATAACTCCAATGATCTCTCCTTGAAGGCACGTGACACAGCCTACTCGGAGTCAGCAGGCTCCTGGGTTTCTGGGCGGTTACAGCCCTCGTATCCGGTTCCTCTCCCTCTGTAGACATGAAGTTTTCATTGCTCTTCAGTCTTCAGCCTACTGCACTGGATCATCAGATCGGGCCAGAACCTAACACTGAAACATGCTAACACTGAATATTTTCTGCCCAAATTTTAATTGATTTCAAAAGATAGGACCCTGGGATTTATTCATTCTACATCAGTGATCTTGACCATGTTTTGATTACACTAGGTACCTCAGCCTGTAGTTCCTACTGAGCAAACCCAAAGTGCTGCATACTGTCTTATAAAATGTGTAAATAGGCAATCCATGTGTTTGCCCTCTGTGCCTCTACCCTTTGGGTGGTCACCAAAACCTTGTTTCCTTTTCCCCTGGCTGCAGAGCTCGCGTACCATTGTTCCCAGTGACACAGCAGGGAGTCCTTCCCTTGCCCTAACTCTCCAGCCTTTCAAGGTCATCACGTGGGGTTCAAGACCCCCGTTCTTTTCTAGCATGCAAGATAGGATTTATTCATTACTACTCTGCCTTTTCCACAAAGGGTTTGAGATCTAAGCATACAACATGCAGTGAATTTAGATATCCCGATTCACACGTAGACTTGGTTAGAATTTATAAATTTATCATCCCATTTTCTCCATTGCTGTTGCTTGGTATAAGCAGGGTATATGGAAACTGACAAAGTATACATAAGCCTCCAACACGGCCATCCTTGTGAAGTTTTCCCCCGTTTTCTTTTCACCATGTATTGACCGACGGTTCCTAAGTTGGAAGTGAGGCAGTCCCTGTTCTGGGGGAAGCGGTGTCACGTTAGTTTGATAGTAGCTAGTGAAAAGCAGCAGGCCCCTGGAAATATCTGGTGTTGTAAGATAGCATAGCTTCTTCTAAATTCTGACATCATTCATGCACTTAGTCTCTTAGTGCGAATTGAATGCTATAGTAGGCTGAATTCTCTCTCATCTATATTTGGTGGGTAAAGTTGAGTTTACTAATGATACAGTAAGACGTTTTCTAGTCTCAGATTTTTTCTTTTTTCTTATTCTTTGTCTTAGTGTTCCTCTTTCCCCAGCATGTTGTATTTTGCTTGTTCTAAAATCTTAGATACTGCTACCTTCTTAAATTAGGTATGTGCAATTAGGCATTTGATATAAGAGTCGTTTGGTTTAATAAAACAATTTTTTTTTAATTTTCTTTTCAGCAGGAAATAGCCCTGTAGTAAGAGAAACAAAGATGGAAGTTGGAAAAGGATGTGATTTAAATATTTCAAGTCATTCAAAGACAGATGGTATGACTTTTCCTTAGCTTCTTTTTATTCATATACAACATTGTGTGCTTTGGTAAATATTATTTGTGTACTAAGAGGAATAATTTCAGCATATTATTTATTGGCAGGATTTTTAAATGTTGCTGTTGCTAATTTATTAACTAATAACTGTTTAAAATAATTTCATAAAATTCCAAAATAGTACAGTGAAGTCAGGTTAATCTATTCCAGTGTGTGGCATCCTTTCTTAAAACTGCTAGGTTAGCGGGCAAATACTTTAAAAGAATCATTGGGATGTCAGAGAGTTTGGCCAGTTTAAATGTTTTCATGAACCAGTGCATTATTTCCCAACATTCAGGCATTTGTGTATGATTTTTGTCCTACCTTCATACCACTTGTTCTCTCATTTTGTGTTTTTCTTCAGATATATTGACTTTTCACTTAAATTCATTAAAAGGAAAATTTGTGTCATTGCTGATTATCACATAAAACTAATATGCCCTTTTTACAAATAGAACACATGGTAAAAATAGATGGAAGTGAAACAAAATTAGTAAGTTTTGATTGGATATCCCTGGTGGTGTTAGGTTCAGCCTGAAGTCTGCTTTTTGTCTGTTGAAAGGCGAGAGGAGCAAGCGTTACAGAGGTTATAAAAGCATACTAGCACCGGATTGAAGCTTTTTCTTTGACACAGAATGTTTAAAATAATTAAAATAAAACACTTTCCTTGCCCTGTGACTCAATGTTATATAATGTTCAGTCCATTTAAGCCACCACATAAAAATGCCTCTATCCTTTAGTTTCCTCACTTGTCAATAAAAGGCTTGGGCAGTGTAATCCCTGGGGGATGTTTCAAGTTCTTCATTTATGTGATTCTATTTTTTAAAAGATGAATAAATGTTTAAAAATAAAAAATAAAGGGCGCCTGGGTGGCTCAGTTGGTTAAGCGACTGCCTTCGGCTCAGGTCATGATCCTGGAGTCCCTGGATCGAGTCCCGCATCGGGCTCTCTGCTCGGCAGGGAATCTGCTTCTCCCTCTGACCCTCCCCCCTCTCATGTGCTCTCTCTCTCATTCTCTCTCTGTCAAATAAATAAATAAAATCTTAAAAAATATATATATATATTAAAAAATAAAAAATAAAAAGCAGAGCCTCTCGCTTTTCCCATGAGTGCAGATCTTACTGGTGAAATCCAGTAAAAGAGAACATTCATGTACTTTGTCACTCTGCTTTATTCTTTGGGTTTATTCTTCAGAATATGTAGGTAGTATCTCATAGTTGACTAGCCTAAACCATTTGTTGATAAATTTTTATGTAAAAATATATATTAGGGAATGATTTTCCCTTTTGCAAAGAATTCTTGATGTACTTTTAAGTAACAAGTTCTACAGTAGCTTTATCTTTGACTCATCTCATTCACTAAGGAAGACAGGGAGGCCTTTTAATCTTGATCATTAGGACCCTCATAACAAAAGCAAGATCTGTCAGAAATGGTAATTCCAACCTGCACGTGTAATAAAATAGTAACCTTTTCTAGGTTGTGCTTTTTAAGGTAGATGCCAGTTCTTCTGGCTCTGGCTTTCACACCTACCTCCATCCCCCACCCTCCCACCATGTATGTGGGCAGAGGGTGGGAATTTTATGTATATATGGATATACATATTTAGATATGTATATTTTCACCTATATGTTGAAGGCCAACAGTGTGCCTTAAAACTGATTATCTGATAAAACTAAACTACTAGTCTCTTTCTACTTAGAGAGTTGAATTTTAGTGGTGTTAAAGCCCATACCAGTGTTTGACATAAGGTAATAATACATGACCTGTATACAACCACTGGGACCTTGGTTAGTTGCTTAACCCTTTCTGAACCTGTTTGCTCATCAGTAAAGTGGAGATAATAATGCCTGTCTCTTCGGGCAGCATGTATTAGGAGAGCTCATCTTTACAACACTTATTACACGAACATAGTAAGCACTTAGTAACTGTTGATATGATGATGTGGATGATAATACCTTCAGCTCAGGCTGGACCTGGATATATGAAGCATCCTTGATTGGGATAGAGGTCATTTTGGGGGAGGGAGGGTAGGAGGCATCCCATGCTGGTCAGTCCCAAATCAGTGACAGTACTGAAATTACAGTATTAATTTCAGCCTAAGTGCAGTTTAAGAGTAAGCACACAGAGGGGCACCTGGGTGGCTCAGTCGGTTAAGCAGCTGCCTTCGGCTCAGGTCATGATCCCGGGGTCCTGGGATCGAGCCCCTCATTGGGCTCTCTGCTCCGCGGGGAGCCTGCTTCTCCCTCTGCCTCTGCCTCTCTCTCTCTCTGTCTCTCATGAATAAATAAATAAAATCTTAAAAAAAAAAAAAGTAAGCACACTGAAAGGTCATTTCTCTGCATTTTGCTCCGCCTCCGTGGGTAACTGACATCTCACCCTCCATTAGAACTCCTTACATTTGGGTTATATCCATCCTCCAGCCTGACCACCACACCTTTCCCTCCTCTTCAGGGTCATCGCCAGTGTCGTCACCGAGGAAGCCCTCACACCCAGTCATGGATTTCTTCAGTTCTAACCTCTTAGGTGACTCTTCCTCACCAGCATCTATTTCTAGTCATGCAGACGTCCATGAAGTCGTTGTGAGCGATTTTCTTGTTTCGGATGAAAACCTTCAGAAGATGGAAAACGTACTGGATCTTTGGAGTTCAGGGCTTAAGGTATTACACTTGTTCAATTACAGTCGTTTAATAGGTAGGGTAACAGTTCTGCTCTTGATCCCACTCTTTACTGTTTTCTTTGAATCAAAAGATTTTGTGAAAAGAATCTTTAGTGTCCTGAGAAGATCAGTCCAGTGTTTTAAATCTGTACTTCTCAGTCTTTAATGTTCATACGAATCATCTGGGGATCTTGTTAAGCTGCAGCTTGTCGTTCAGTTGGTCTTGACCTGGGCCCGAGATTATGCAATTCTAAAAAGCTCCCAGGGGCTTCTGTTAGTTCAGGACCTGTACTTTGAATAGCATACTTTTCAATAGTTGCTGGAACAGCTCTGCGTGTTCCACTGCATTTCTCAGATATTTTTAAAAGACTCAGCGTATGTGTGACAGAGACACGTAGTGAACCCTTACCATTATCATAGCTGTGACTAATGGAAATGTCTCCTTTTATATGAAACACAAGATCCAATTTTAGCAACATATATTCATTTTATAGCTGCTTTTAGCAACCACAGTGTGTAACTGCTAAGACTATAAAAACTGATTATTTTAGTGATATTATTGGCCTCTAAATAAAGTATTACAGAAATGGATTTTTTTTTTGCGCTGTTTAACATATAATGGAGAAAATGACAGTTTTTCTGAAACATAGTTTGAGAAAACTGATTTCACATTCACAGTGAAATTACGGTCATGAGAGTTCTACGGCATTTGTATTTCTCTGTTATTTGGAACCATAAGTTCTAGAAATAATCTTTTAGTATAGTTGTTAGTATTTTTCCCCCTTGGAACAGGTGTCATACTGCTAATCATGGTGCAAGTCCAGTGGAGGAGCTACTGCCAGTCATTTAATTTGTTCTATGTTCAGTTAATCATATTGTTACCCAGTTTCCTTGATAACATGATTATTTGGTATTTTTACTTATGCCAGTCAGTAGGGTGAAAAGGGATCAGACTTAGCAATTTGTTGTAAGATGTCCTTTGTGATAAATGATTTGGGGCAAGAAAGCATCAGCCCCATGGTTTCCACTATCCGCCTCTATCTAAATAACTTCCCATTCCTATGGCTGAGCCTAGGCCACACCCCTGCATTTCTGCTTTCCCTGATCCATCTTGATATGGACATCAAAGTCCTTGAATAAACAAAGTATCTGTTTACTAGTCAAGGAGACCTGAAAATTTTTTTTAAACAACAAGGTTTCATACAAAATAAAATAGGGGGAAAAAATTCATTTCCCTAGTATGGTGAATGTGAACTGAGAAGAGCCATGACTGTTGAACTTGGAAACGTTTTCATTAGTGGTTTTTATAAATAGCTCTTATGTTGATTGCTTGTTCTGATTATTTTTAATGTTTCTTAATTTCAGTGTAATTTTAAGAAGCAGTGTTAAAACTGCCTAATTGCTGGTGTATTTATTTTTCAGACAAACATCATATCTGAACTAAGCAAATGGAGACTTAATTTTATTGACTGGCACCGAATGGAAATGAAAAAAGAGAAAGAAAAACATGCAGCACACTTAAAACAACTGTGCAACCAGATCAACAGCTTAAAGGAGCTGCAAAAAGCCTATGAAGTTTCCATCGGGAGAAAAGATGAGGTCTTCACTTTTAAATTTCTTTTTAAGTGAGATGCAGTAAAGATCTTGCTAGGTAATAAATGCCAGGAACTGATTATTCAGGTCATACAGGATACAAAGGGAAGATTGTTTCAGAAACTGGGGGAAAAAAAAAAAACAGATGCATAGAAATAAGATACATTCATCCTATTAAACATGCCAAGGTCATGTCATTTAATCTTTGTCACCAACATCAGCGTGCTTAAAGTTTTAAAAGTGCATGCTAAATGTGGGGACACTAATTGTTTTCCCTCAGTCTTCTTTCCTAACTGCTCTTAAGAGAACATCATGGAACCAGCATTACCCCCATGTTAAACCATGTTTTTAGGGGCCATTTTAGGTATCTCACATTTTATTTGTGATATTTCTTTATTCATGGACGAAGTTTTTTTCCTTTTATTATAGGCTCAGAGAGCACTTTTTTTTTTTTTTTTTTAAGAGAGAGCTCAAGTGCCCTAGGGGTGGGAGGGACAGAGGGAGAGGGAGAAAGAGAATCTCAAGCATGTTCCATGCCCAGGGAGGAGCCCAACGCTGGGCTCGATGTCCCCACCCTGAGATCATGACTTGAGCCGAAATCAAGAGTCAGAAGCTTAACAGACTGAGCCACCCAGATGCCCCAAACAGAGAATACATTTTACTTCACTTTCTTTTAGCCTCTTAAGAATGAGAGAGTAAGGTTCAGGTCTTTGCTGATTTTGTGCCTCCCAACAGCACCTTCAGCAAAGCAGAATGAGCAATATATCCACTGCTTCCCTCCCCACCCCCCCCAACCCCCAACCCGAGGATGGTGGTTTTCGGAGGTGACACCTCAGCTACTTGTCTGCAGATACAGCATTCACTGTTTTAATGAGCTAAATAAAGATTACATATTTTTTAAAATATATATTTATTTTGGTGTTCAGGGTATCCTGTAAAATCAAACATTTTATATAGTTTACTTTTTTGAAACAATAGATACTAACGTCAGTCATTTTCTCTATTGCCCTCAAAAATCTGTCATAAGGCTTTAAAATATTTGATTTGATTTGATTTTAAAGATTTTATTTATTTGAGAGAGAAAGAGTGCACGAACAGCGGGGAGGGGCAGAGGGAGAAGCAGGCTCCCCGCTGAGCAGGGAGCTCGAGACAGGGGGCTCGATCCCAGGACCCTGCGATCATGACCTGAGCCGAAGGCAGACGCTTAACTGACTGAGCCACCCAGGTGCCCTAAAATATTTTAAATATATATTTTTAAATTTCAAAGTATCACACACAAGGGTGTTCATGTGTCCAGTTTGAAAATGAATAAGATGAACAGCTGTGTGCCACCGTAGAGCTCAAGAAATAGAATATTACTAATGTCTTAGCATGTGTACCCTTTTCCACTTTTGAAAATTATTTGAAGAAGAGCCAGAATAAATGTCTCTCAGTAAATATGCCCAATTTACTAAATCTGGCTTTAATGTGGCCAATTTAAAAAATATATTTCAGCTACTCAGTTCTTTGTAAGATAGAATATCATTTTAGGATTTAAAAGCCTGCATAGATTTTTTTTTTTAAAAGAACAGAAAAAACTGAAGAAGTACATTATAGTATAACTATTGTTTGCTTTTATGAGTTTGTTGAATCCAGAAAATCCTTAGCAACTTCTAATCCAAGGTACCAAAGGTATTTAGGGACCAGAAAGATGTTTAAAACCTGGTCCCTACCCTCAAGTCTAATGAACAAAGACTTTCTGTATATGTAACAAAATATTCAAATGTGTAGTTGTCTTTCTTGAATTAAATATCAATGACCATATTAATTTTCATATACATAAACTTTTTTTGATGATTGCAAAGATACACATAATGAAGATTTTTCTTTTCTCTTTTGTTCCTCTTCACTCATTGATATGTAGTGCATTCATGTGGTCAAGTTTTTTGGTCTTTTTAAAGATAATAATGAGGTTAACTGGATTAATTACTAGTGATGCAGAGGTATTCTCTTGGGCATTTTTTGATATATGAGAAAATCACTTTACCAATTACTGTTATTGTAGCATCACAATAATTGGGTTAATTGCTGTTTACAGGTGATTTCCAGCTTGTCTCATGCCATAGGCAAGCAAAAGGAAAGGATAGAGTTGATGAGAACATTCTTCCACTGGCGAATTGGCCATGTTAAATGCAGACAGGATGTAAGTATAAAAACAAAACGGTGACTGACAGATTTTAGACTTCTGAACTCAAAAGGGTTTAGGATCACATTTTGAGTTATTGTTAAAGCCAAAGAAAGATTTGTTTTCTAATAAATCAAAATGAATTTATAATTTAATGTTGCTCTTATTTCAAAGGATTTTAGTATAGTTTGGGAAAAAATACCTCATATTTTGTAGACCAATTAATCTGTCGTTTCCTACTTCGTAGTAAGTTAGTAAGGATTATACTTGACTTATAGATGCCCTCGTCATGGAACCCCTTTAACAAATTTAATGTCAGATGTGATTATGCGGAGAAAGAATTTATAATCTTTAACATATCCTATGCTTCTTATATTGTTTCTACTTCAGAAATGCCTGAATATATCCTCTTCATAAAGAGGCGGTACTGTATCAATATATTATAAAATTGTGTGAATGTTTATTGTGTAGACTTGCCTTAGAGAATCAAAGAAAGCCATGTCTGTATAGCTTTATAAAAATTATCTTTCGTTTGTTTATAATTTAAACTTGAACGTCTTTATTTTCATTAACTAAGAGCTGAATCAGTATAGAAGAGTAAATATAAACTAAGAATAGTAAATTACTGTATCAGAAGTGGAAAAGTATGAGAACATATGTATATCCCACAAGAAGACAGAGTATAGAGACTCAAAAGAGTACAGGGGATAGATGTGTGTTTTATTTGATGCTCATGTGAGCCAAAGAGTGATCTCTGTGCGTTTACTTCTAAGAGATTAATACTTAAGGAAAAGGCTGCTACTATCATGGAACAGGATTTCTCTTTAAAGGATATTTTCTAGTGCTTTCATTGTTTTTTATTAATCCCAGTAGATTAATTCTACACTAGTCATATTGAAAAGAGCTCTTTAAATGAGAATGCCATATTTTGAAAGTGAAATACTGAGAATATGTTTAAATGTTAGTGAAATAGTTGAGACTACCATCAGTTTTTGAATAGCTTTTTAAATTTAAGAAAATTGAAATTGCAACTACTTCTTGAAAAGAATTTAAATTCACTTATGAAAAGAAGACTGGCGTATGCTTGCGTCTGGAGCTGTTTAGCACTCTGTATGGTGGCAAAGCGTGTGAATTAAGTGAGCCTTGCTTATGGCAGCGGCCGCCGGGACGAAGAGAAAGCCGCGGCACCTGAAGCCACAGGCACCACCCTCTGGGCCTTGCAGCCACTCTCTCTCGGTCGTCTCGGCCTGCTTTCGGCTAAAACGTGCTGCAGATTCATCACTCCGAGGGCGAGTTCCTCGTTTCCTTTCATTTGTTTTTTTTTGTTTTGTTTTTTCCTCCTAACCTGATTGGTGGCATAGAGCAGTGATGTAAGGATAAGAGCTGAGGTTCCGAAATGAGGCGAGGCTGGCTTTTCCCTTTCTACTTGGGTGACCTGGGCGGGTTACGTAACCTCTCCTAGCCTGTTCTGTCTGCAGATGAGAAGAACGTGATCACACAGGCTTGGATGGTAATGTATGCACGCTGCTTACCACAGGGTTACATTATGTTTTTGAGTATCCCTGCCAATGTATTTACTAGTCACTGTGTTTTTGAGGTTGTATATTACTTTCATTTAGGTCTATGAAGGTAAACTAGCTGACCAGTACTTCCAGAGAACTTTACTGAAGAAGGTCTGGAAAGGCTGGCGGTCCGTAGCACAGAAGCAGTGGAAAGAGGTAGTAGAACGAGCTTGTCAAGCAAGAGCGGAAGAAGTTTGTGTCCAGATTTCCAATGATTATGAAACCAGAGTTGCTGTGGTAAACTTCTTTTCATACTTTGACTTTCTTTTAATAAAAATTAAAAAGATAAAAAGCTGTTTATAGTTAGGCAGAGTAACCCATTTCCAGTTCCATTTAGTGCCATGTAGGTTCAAATTAGACATCCTGGCAGAGGACACTAGCAAGTCAGACCTACAGACTAACTTAACTCTGACCCCCAAATTTGTGTTGGCTCTCCTGCATGTACGTTGCCCTTGGAAATGTAAATCACCTATAGACCCTTATATTTCTAAGAAAGCATGCTTTCTTAAGATTCCTCGTTTGGCCTTTATTGAGCCAAAAGTAAAGACCCAAAACAAAAATGTTTATCCTTATGTTAATTTAAGTAAATTATGTTGTGATAAGGTTGATATAAAGCAGTTGCATATAAACTGAAGTTATTTTCCCATTGACATAAACATTGTTTCCGAAGGAAAATATTTGAGACCCAAAATGAAATAAAAATGCAGTAGGCCTCTTGAAATCAAATAGTAAAAGAAAACCCTTTTTCATTATTATAGCACTAAGTTCTTAATGTTAAAATTAAGATTCATTGTACAAATAATTTTCTGCAATTCAAAATGACATGCGAAAAAAACCCAAAAAATGCAGTCCCTTCAGATTTGGTCTATGGGATAGAGTGTTGTACTTAATGTCACTTTGCACTTGAAATTCTATAGATAACGTTTAAAAGGAAGGAAGGAAGGAAGGAAGGGGAGGGAAGGAAGGAGGAAAGGAGGAAAGAAAGACTCTTAGTAGTGCATTTAGGTATTTTTTTCTGAAGAGATGAGAGTCTGTGGCTCTTAATGTATTTTGTTTAATAAGTTTTATGGTAAGAAATTACATATCTGTTTGGTATAATTAAAACACATCAGCAAGATTTGGTGGGACTGGCATGAAATTCCCCTTGTTTGAAACTTGATTTTATGGTTAGAAAAGAAAATGGTTTTTTGATAGAAACAGTAGAGGTAAAATGCACCTTTTAAAATAAATTGAGATACATAGCAGAAGAGGTATGTGGTAAAGTGTTTTTAGTATTTCACATAAAAATAACTTCAGAGCTTGACAAGATGGCCACACCGCCAATACCAGGAAGTACTCCTGCCACTACTCCAGCCCTGGCCCTGCCCACAGCCCCGGCCCCAACCCTGGCCTCAGCATCAGCCCCAGCTCCGGCCCTGGCCCCAACCCTGGCCTCCACACCAGCCCCGACCCCAGCCCTGGCCTCCACACCAGCCCCAGCTCCGGCCCCGACCCCAGCCCTGGCCTCCGCCCCAGCCCCGACTCCAGCCCCGGCCCCAACCCTGGCCTCCACACCAGCCCCGACCCCAGCCCTGGCCTCCGC
>NC_058409.1:54092312-54152605 GCF_002201575.2 Neomonachus schauinslandi | reverse complement strand
CCAACCCTGGCCTCCACACCAGCCCCGACCCCAGCCCTGGCCTCCGCCCCAGCCCCAGCTCCGGCCCCGGCCCCAGCCCTGGCCTCTGCACCAGCACTGGCTCAGCTCCAGCCCTGGCACCGGTTCCAGCTCCAACGCCGGCTCCAGCCTCATCCCCAGACCCAGGGGCTAAAGCAGCTAGGACCGTGGCTCGGATCCAGACCCCCAGCCCTCTTCCCTTACCCCGCAGCCATGTGGTCCAGCCACACCGGGTCATTTTGGCATCCATTGTGGAGAGCCACGATGCAGTGGGGGCATTGCCCCAGTTATCAGGACCCTGCTGAGAACTGTTGCCATGCATTCAATGGAAGTCACTAACAGCTTCTTTTCAGTACCTCTCAATGAGTCAGAAGATGAGGTAGCTGTTGACGTGAAATTCGCTAAGAACAGGTATGAATTACACAAGAAAGTCTCTCCAAATGAGCTCATCCTGGGCCGGTGCGGCGACAGGCCATGATGTCACAGAGCACCCTGTGCTGATACATGAGTACTACGGCAGGGTAGTCCCCATCCCCATTCACCTCATTGTGGACACGAGCCTCCATGAGCATCAAGGCCTAGGTCAGCACTTTAATGGGTATCCCTGGGAGTACCCTGGGGGTGATGTTCACACCTCTGACAATGAAATATTCATATTAGGACACTGAACACATTGGAGTCGACCTGATCTTGACGACCTCTTTGAGCCCCAACCAGGTGTTCACACTCTCAAGCAATCTGCAGCAAGTAGGAGGAGCATCGGTTCACATCCAGGATGCCCTAAGCACAGGGTTGCAGTATACAGAGGATGTACTGTCCCAAAAGGTGTCATCTGACAGTACTGTGGGCCGTTCCTTGAGGAGCCTGGTTAACCAAGTACCCAAGATAATTCCCAGTGACTTTGACACCATGCTCAACAGCTACTTGGCCAATCTCACAGAGCCACAGATTGCCGTCACTGAGAAATTTATAAACCTGTGAATGGGCCCCAAGCAGCACTCCGGCCAGTCTGGGCCACCCTAGGACTCAGAATGGAGTGAAGTAGAATGGTTTCCTTGTGGTTTGGGCCACACTGAGTCAGTCAACTCCTTGTGACTCTAAATAAACATAGCCTGCCTTTTGTAAAAAAATAACTTCACAATGTAAGTCTATTTTTTGAATTATTAGTATCCTTCCTTGTATCTCAAATTTTTTTCTTCTTTTTAAAAATTCCCCTTATTTAGTTATCTGGAGCTTTGGAAAATGCAAAAGCTGAGATTCAAAGAATGCAGCATGAAAAAGAACACTTTGAAGATTCCATGAAGAAAGCTTTCATGAGGGGGGTGTGTGCATTAAATCTCGAAGCCATGACTATATTTCAAAACAGAGGTGATACAGGTTAGTATTTTGTATAAGGTTCTCTGCCTACTTTCAAAAAGGATTTGAGGAGATTTCAGTGATTGGTGTGGTCTATAGTACTGATTTTCTGCAATGACTATGTCTTGTCCCGGTACTGGTATTTTTAACTTGATGGTGTCATATCTTTTTAAATCTGCCATGAAAATTCACCCAGTTTTGGTTACTTACGGTATCTTAGATCTGATCGAGTAAACTGTCAAATCTTAAGTGTTTAGGCTCAAAGTTAAAATGATGTTTTGAATACAAAACATTATTTTAAGGCTCTTTTAACTAATAATTGCAATGCTTTCAAGTACAAAATTTTTATTTATTTATTTATGTTCTTAAGTAGCCAAATTCCTTGGACCATTTTGTTGATTAAATATTTATCTAGTCACCGTTTCCCATTTTAAAAATTGCTTGTTTTCAATTTAAGAGAGACCTCAACTAAAACTGATTTTCAGCAAATATAAATATAGGCCTATGTACAGAAGTCAAGTAAAATAATTTCATTTCAAGAAAAGAAAAGTCCATGTTTTAGCTGAAATCTGTGTGGTTTATGTGGGTGTTTCTTCAGCAGGGCTTAGAATAGCACATGACTAGAGTCTTTGCCACTAATTTGGACCGAGGCCTATTTTCCTTAGTGGGTTTTAGTTTTCTTCTCTGAACAAAGAAAATAATATAAATCTTCCCTACCTGCTTCACAGAGGGTTCTTTTGGAAATGCAATGAAATATAATTGGAAGCTCTTTAAAAGACAAAACATACTTTGACATGTAAGATGATAGCAATGATATAATTATTGCTGTCTTGATTCAAGTCAGCCTGTTTTATGTAAATACATGAACATTTTTTGCAGTGTATCCTCATATTAAATCATATTTGAGATTTGCAGTTTATCAATGAGACAATTTCATTTTGTAACATCAACATTCCAGTACAGTGTGAATAACTTTTCTGTGGTTGTCATACCTTCATTTTAAAGCATCTTCAAACATTTATTATTTAAATTGTGTGTGTTGTTGATACTAGCAAGTTAAGGCAAATAACTTTTTTCTGAAGCAGTCATGGTGTATGGTCCCCATGTAGATTAGAAATTTAGAATCCTAGAATCTCAGGCCAGAATAGTTTATCTTGCTTAATACCCAAAGGAGTACTTGATTTCTCCAATAAATGGTCTTTTGATTGAGTATCAACACTGAAAACAAACTCACCACCACCAGGTGTAATTATTAGCAAGTTGTATGTATTAAATTGAAGAACTTAAGTATCTACTTATAACAGACCTAGATTTCACAAGTTAAGTGACAAATTATACTTCCTACATTCAATTGTAAGAGACCAGTTTCTCATAACCTACAGAAGAAAGTTATGAATTGACTAGGACAGAGTGTTTTACCACCTTAATAACTTTACTGCTTAAATTTTAAATTCAAATACAGCTTTCTCTCCTACAGGCAAATATCCAGAACAGGATTTGGAGAAAATGTATTCTGATAATTATACAACATGATTTGTTTTGCCCCTGTTGCTTTTAAATCTCCTTTTATCTGCAGCTAATGCCAAGTTCTGGGATCTTAACTGTGTGAGTGGCCTGGTGGTTTGTTTACCATCACAATGGGGGGTACAAATGACAGGAATAGTAAGACACACAATAGCAGTAGGTCGCTAGAGCTACCAAAAGCAATAGTTCAATGTTAACTAATCCTGGGTTTGCTCTGTGATGTGTAACTTTGTGGCATTTCATTAACAGCTTTAAAAAAAATTTAATTCTCACAAGAAAAAAAATTACTTCTGGCCCTTCTTCCCCTAAAACAACTGTTTTTTATAACGCAGTTTTTAATAATGTTGTATCTATCTTGTCATAACAGAACAAATACTTGGTTTTTTGTGTGTCCTCTCTGCTGTCCATGATCTGCAGTGCGTCTCATGCTGTGTAGTATCCTAAATCCTTAAAGATTAGAAATTAGAAGTTTTATGTAGAAGGCAAAATGTGACAATAAAAATGGCCTTTAAAATGGTACCTGCCAAATATTAAAGCAATTTTAGGAACAGTAGAAAAATGCTTTACAGATGAAAAAACTTATCCCAGTTAAAACGAGAATAATTATTAACCTTACGGTGATTGGCCAAGAAGGAACTGCATAAATCAGCCCACATTAGCAAGAGTTAGTCAGCTACCTCTATTCCAGGGAATCCCAACGTGAGAACTCACCTTTGTACTGGCTCCACATCTAAGAAGTCTGCCACCCACCTAAGAAGACACAGTCAGAATCACTTGCTATCAAAAACATGTTAAAATTCTGTATGTGTGTTTTGTTTTTACAGTAAAAGCCATACTTTATAGTGAATTAGTCCCTCTTCATCAAAGGATTTCAAAGGATCTATGCATTATAATCCTCATTAAACATTGTTAATGAGGTACTATTACTCTGTGTTATATAAAGATAGCTGAAGAGAAGGACTTACACAGAAGCCCAAATTTCCAGTACAAAGAGGACAACATCAAAAACCACTTAAACGTAGGGCTATTTAACACCCTTTCTTCAGACATTCTGAAACCTCTCCGTGACTGAATTTCCAAACCCTTACCCTGGTGTTAGGTGCCACATAGATACAGACTTAAGTGGAAATTTTAACCAAATTCTAATACTGGGGGGGGAGGGGCGGCGGAATCTAAATTTTGAAGAAACGCTTTGCTCTAGCTTCTGGATGTTACTCCTTTGATCTAAGGGTAAGGTTCATTTTTGAGAGGTTACTATATAGCGTGTCACTAAAATCAGTTAAGTGTGCAAATATACCTTAATTCATGAGTTATATAATCTACTTGCAAGAACTGATTTCTTTTACAATGTTAAAAGTAAACATTTTAGTGTTACTTACTGATTTATTATTGTGTGCTGAAAAATCAAGTTTAAAATATGTTGAGTTTGTTTGGAGAGGAACAATAGATGGAAATGAGAGGGTATAGTGATATCAGAAAAAAAAATTCAACAGCTCTAAATACCAGGCCATCAATCAGGACAGTTGTATGAAACGATGCAAAAGGACATAAATCCTTAGATTCATTGTGACCATATTATTATAATGGCTGTTTTGGCAATACATTTTACTCAGCTGATAGCCTAGCTGAGTACACACTTATTTTTATCTTTTACATAAGAGCAAATCTTCATTAGCTTTCACATATGGAAGGAAATGGTCTGAAGTCTTTAGTGGTTAGTGCTAACATTACCCAGTTAATAATGCTAAACATTGTATGCAATACATGACAAATTTCTACATTTTCTTTAGAACCAAATGTTAGCTGTTATGTATTTTCATTGTTGGGGGCATAAAACGAATCTTAACCTGGAAGAATTTTAATGGGATTAATTTGTAATTTATAGGGATAGACTTCACAAATAGAAAAGAAGAGTATGGCCCTGGCGTTCAAGGCAAAGAACATTCTGCTCCTTCGGATCCTCTGGCCCCTCCAGTGCCCCCAGTGGTTGCACCGCCACAGTCCCCGCCCCCAGCTGCCATGGGAGCGGCCGGCGCCGCTGCTTTTCCCTCCGCGGCTTCCATCCCGTCGGCTGGGGCTCCTTCCGCTTCCTCTGCTCACTTTCCCGTTTCTGCAACTCTCGGCACTGCTGCCCCAGAAGAAATGGTTAGTACAGGGACTACAGGTGCCCGCGTGGGGAAGGGGGCTCAGAACTTGCTCGTATATTGGAGAATTGGAAAGTAGAACCTGTTTTCCCATGGAGGAAAAGTCTGTATGGTGTTTAGGCCCAGCCACAGAAAATATTTAATACACGAAGTAGTTAAAACAATTTTTTTTTGAAAATTTTATTTATTTATTCAGAGAGAGAGACTGAGAGAGCATGAGAGGGGGGAGGGTCAGAGGGGGAAGCAGACTTCCCGCCGAGCGGGGAGCCGGATGCGGGACTCGATCCGGGTTCTCCGGAATCATGACCTGAGCCGAGAGCAGTTGCCCAACCAACTGAGCCACCCAGGCGCCCATAGCTAGCTGAAAGTTCTATTATAGTAGTGATAATTAAAACAAAAATAACTTTTTACATCACATTTTTCAAGAACTATTCAGGAAAATAGATTTGAGAAAGAGTTGACGACAGACTTTTATTTTGAAGGGAACTCTAGTGCGTATTTTGAAGGGCTTAGGAGATGAAGGGCTCTTTTGTATATTTTGTATTCAACTACAGCTTTTTCTTTTCCTGGATGTAGATATATCGTTAACACTACTCTGTAGTTACTCCATCTTGATTTGATTAGGTTTTCCTTTGTAATTCACGATTGGAATAAAGATGGAAGTAGATTTTCCTAGTTACTGAGCTACTTGCAAGAGGAGTACATAGAGCATGGAACTATTGAATGGGGATGGGGTATTTGTGTGAGAACTTGCCTGAAGGGAAATTAATCAAGCTAATTAATATGGAAGCGTTACAAAGCATGTCAGGGTTCTGACTCCTGAGCCTCCTCTTGTTAAACCTGTATTCTTTAAACAGCGATTCTCAAAAGTGAAGGGAGTGGAGATACAGTCCAAACTTACCAGACTCACTTCCGCAGGGCTTTTTTAAAAACAATGTATCCCCTTCCCTACTCAGGCTTGGCTTAGGCACAAAGGCATGTCTAGTTTTATAAAGCTCCTGAGGTGATTCTGATTTGCTTGTGTCCCTCTCCTCCGGGACCCTAACCACTTACCTGAGAGGACAGAAGATGGCAGAATAGGTTTTATGTCTTACGGCCTCCCTGGCGGACCCTCAGAAGCTGCCATTGCCCTGGACAGCTCTCTGGAGCTAAGGAAGGCATTGAGTCAGCCAACTGGTCATCTGGAGTATTCCAGCCGACATCAATTTCTGCCTTTTGGAAGCTGTTAACTTCGGGGAAAAATGTGTTGAGATCTGATGTTTATCACGTTTGCTCTTGATTCAAAGAGGTTAAAAAATATAGCTGTTAAGAGAAATTTGAATGTGTGAGGGAGTTTTGACTTAGAAATAAGACACTAAAATTCAACTCTGACATGTGTTCAGCTGTATTTTTCATGATTACACATTTTCAAGTGTGATCCTATACAGATGATCTCATTTAAGTAAACACAGTGAGTGTTTATTTAAATTTCTGGTTTGTCATTCATGTTGCATATTCAGATAATACACAGACCTAGATTTTTCAAAATTCCCTTCAAATATGACCACCATTTGTATATCTGCATTTATATATAAACCTGAACATGCACAGGAAGAACTGAATGAATGAGTATGCTTCCCACCCTATTTGTTACTTTTTGAAACCATTTGAGATAATTTTGAAGTCTTTGAAACCTGAATAACACAATATTGTGTAGACAGCCCTTCCAGCTACATCCTCCTTCATTAATAGATACACATTCAATTTTGTTCACATAAATACAGCCTTTAGGCTTAGGGGGGAGAGGAAAATCAGAAGTAAATCACTCTAAGTATAATGCTAGTTTTCTTCCTTCCTTATATAATTATAGTCATCAGATTGAGATTCACCTCAAATGTGTCTTCTTGTTTTTAAAAAGAACCATAATAACAAAAGGAGGAACAAGAATATTAGTTGGCTAACTTACCTAATGTGAAACCATTATTGTTAAGACTAGGAAAGGAGAGATTTGTGAGCTAGGCCTGGTTACCTTTCTTTTCATTTTAATCACAGAGGCTTCCTAGAAACTTCAAAACTTCTTCCAGTCTTAGTATTTTCAGTTGCTAAAAGGAGGTGTTTACAGAGAATAAACTGTAGAGCCTGGGAAACAAATAACTGGAGAAAGGAGGATTACCATCCTAGTAAAATAACACCTTCATCTGTAAAATTTTTAATTTCTGCAGACGTCCTCAATATGTTAAATAACATACCAGAATTTCATGGTGGAAAGCACTTTTCAAGAAATACATTAGGCAGTTATACAGGCAAATATGTTGCAGTTCACAAGGCTGGACAATAGGTGACACTTTATTCTTTTTTCTAACTCGCAGTTGGAATAATTGAGGGGTTCCAGCTGGATTTTTAAACTCTTTAGTAAAGGTGCCCTCTTAACTTTCCTCTTCATCTGAATGGAAAGTGAGAGGGTGTCTTAGGCACCCAGCACTGCTTTCCTCATTTTACAAATGGAAACTGAGGTTTAGGGAGAGGGAGGGAGTAACTTGCCTATGGACACAAGCAGTAACAGAACTGGAATTCAGACTTTGACAGTTTGGCCACAGAGCCCTGTTTCTTAACCGATAATCGGGTTTGTCTCCATGTCAAATATTAAGAAACAAATACTGAGGGGTGCCTGGGTGGCTCAGTTGTTAAGTGTCTGCCTTCGGCTCGGGTCATGGTCCCAGGGTCCTGGGATCGAGCCCCACATCGGGCTCCTTGCTCAGCGGGGAGACTGCTTCTCCCTCTCCCCTCCCCCTGCTTGTGTTCCCTCTCTCACTGTGTCTCTGTCAAAATAAATATATAAAAATCTTAAAAAAAAAAAACAAATACTGAGTTTTAGAAAATATGTCATTTCCCTTTTCTTTCTTAATCCTTTTGATTTTGTTGCATTTGTTGATATGGCATAAAATGCTAGAATTTCCATTTTTATGGCATTTTTTAAGTCAATTAAGCTGATAAATTTAATGAGATCCAACATGACTGGGACGAGTAAGTGGTCATTTAGTCAAAAAGTCAATTAAAAAAAAAGTTAAAGCAGGAAATTTTTAAAAATTGTATATACATATATTACACACCATTTTATGTTCAAACATAAGTGCATATTAATTTGCTAGTGTAGCTGAACTGAATATGGGTTCACAGACTGTAATTAAGCCATCTTTTTTATATAAGCTACACTCAGTGGACTATTTTTTCTGTAATTTCCAGTTTCACTTTTTGTAAAGTAAAGCAAGAGCCTAACAGAACTTGCAACGCAATCTGATTATAGAACAAACCATTTGAAAACAAAAAGCAGACCTGGTAAACATGCAAGTCAATTAAGACAACTATTTATTTCAAAGAAGTGTATAGAGGTTCCTTTTTAGTCCTTATTTCTTTACTGGAGTATGTATTTTCATCTTACTGAAGGCATTTTATTTTATTTTTTTAAAGATTTTGTTTGTTTCAGAGAGCGAGAGCACGAACCAGGGGGAGGGGCAAAGAGAGAGGGAGAAGCAGACTCTCTGCTGAGCAGGGAGCCCACTATGCTTAACCCACTGAGGCATCCAGGCGCCCCCTATTGAAGGCATTTTAAAGCAATTCTCAACTGGTTGGATGAAGGTTATCAGCCATGGGCATTTTCCAATGTTTTGGGCCCATAGTTTTTCTCATTCCACATGTCTCCCTGTCAAAACTTACATAGTTTTTCGTTCATTCCTTCATCCTCCAAGTAAGAACAGCTGTTATAGTTGGGAGTGTTTATACCCCTCAAATGTGACTGGGCAGGAATAAGGTTACCAGCTTAATTGTACTTCAGTTTTCAATTTTTCATAAAAATATTCTTACCGGCAATTTTATATTTTACATTTTAAGATGGTTTTTAAAACTCTTCAGTTTATAAAGTCTTTTTTATACCTTATTTTAATAAGAAATAGGATAAAGTTTCCCTAAGGTCAAAAGCATGAATTTAGTCCACAAAAATATATTTGTAAATATTTTAGGATCAGAGTTTTGGTTTCTTAAATTCATAAGACCCATAAAAACTTAGTTTAAATAGCCAAATAGTTTCTACAGTATTATAGTGAGAAACAGTTGTCTAAACATCTCTCCCTAAATTCTATTAGCTGTTTCTCCTATTTACCTTTTTCTCCCTAAATAATATGCTCATATCATCATTTCCACATGCATCAGTTTCAGACATTATCTGTTGACTTTTTATTATGGATGAAAGAATTTGGCCTTTTTATACCACCTTATTTCTTCCCTTCCCCTCCCTCATGCACTGTATGTATGTATGTATTTGAGAGAGAGAAAGAGAGTGTGTGAGCAGGGGGAGGGGCAGAGGGAGATAGAGAATCTTCAGCAGGCTCCACGCTCAGCACAAAGCTGGACATGGGGCTCGATCTCACAACCCTGAGATCATAATCTGAGCCAAAATCAAAAGTCGGATGCTGAACCGACTGAGTCACCCAGGCGCTCCTCCACTTTATATATTTAGATACAGATATTCCAGCTTTTCATTAAGTTAAAATTTATGATGACTATGTAAATATAGCTAAGCTACAAATGTATACTATGCCTCCATTTCCTTTCTAGTACAATTTTTTGTTCCTGGAATTGATTCCTTCATTTTTGTCTTTGCTTGGTTTTCTGTGCAACTGTAATTAAGTCTCAAATCCAAACTCTCCAAGGATTTACAAAACCTCACTGAGTGCTATTTTCCTAGAGTCCTCCCGACACATCAATATTCTATCATTTTAATTTTCCCAGAGACATTTCTCATGGAATCCACTATCCTATTTCAATATATAGCTGTGACCATCTGTAGCTAGATGCAGATATGTAAAGAACTTCAACGAATGAAACCTCAGATGGACTAGAACAATGAGGAAAGATCACTATTTAATAATGCTTTTGGAAGAACTTTCGTTAGAGGGAAAATTAATTTAGATTCATAATTCACACTGAAATTTCAAATGTTTTAGTAAGTTAAACCCAAATAAGTAAATGTTAGAAGAGTATAATTACCACAGCTGTCCAAAGCAGGCTGCTTGATTCAATTATGGAAGAAATTAATGATAAAATAAGCTATAATTTTTTAAATTTATGTGCATTGAAAAATAAAACTGAGATAAAATGAAATAGGGAAAATACTATTAGATAAGTATCTGTATCAGGAGCAATTAAACATTTTTGAGAGCAATACCCATTCCTGGCAAGTAATTAAAGAACATGGATAGTTGACAAAATGAACTGCAAATATGAAAAATTAATAAGGGGGCTCCTGGGTGGCTCAGTCGTTAAGCGTCTGCCTTCAGCTCAGGTTACGATCCCAGGGTCCTGGGATCAAGCCTCGCATCTGGGCTCTCTGCTCGGCAGGGAGCCTGCTTCTCCTGCTCCCACTCCCACTGCTTGTGTTCCCTCTCACTGTCTCTCTCTCTCTGTCAAATAAATAAATAAAACCTTAAAAAAAAAAAATAAGGAACCACAAATTAAATCAAATATATATGTTATTCCTGATAGAAATATAATCTTTCTGGAGTATCATCCAGCAGTAAGTAACAAAAGCTGTAAAAGCTGGCATTACCTTTTTTTTTTTTTTTTAAAGATTTTATTTATTTATTTGAGAGAGAGAAATTGAGAGAGAGCATGAGAGGGAGGAGGGTCAGAGGGAGAAGCAGACTCCCTGCCGAGCAGGGAGCCCGATGCGGGACTCGATCCTGTGACTCCAGGATCATGACCTGAGCCGAAGGCAGTCGCTTAACCAACTGAGCCACACAGGCACCCAA
Organism: Neomonachus schauinslandi; assembly: GCF_002201575.2. NCBI lineage: Eukaryota > Metazoa > Chordata > Mammalia > Carnivora > Phocidae > Neomonachus > Neomonachus schauinslandi. The sequence continues at coordinate 54,141,780 of NC_058409.1, read as the reverse complement.
GCTGGCATTACCTTTTGATATGATCATCTCATTTTTGCAAAATATTCTATAGAAATAACAAAAGAAAAGGGGAATCCTCATGTACAAAAATTTGTTTCCTATTAAAGTAGGAAAAGAACTGAGTTAGATAAACTTTAGTTTGTTGGTTATTAAAACCTCTCATTAAAAATTATAGCCGGTCTCTGTATTCATGAGAAAAAGTATATTAACAAAGCAATAAAAAAGAACACAAAAGCGTATGTCTAATGAGAAGCATATGTGTAAAATTAATTATACGTAAGGATCAAAGCGTTCATAAAACAGAATAATGGTTGCCAAGGGTGGTTGAGGAAGGGAAACAGATACGATTCTAAAGGGTCACAAGAGGGAGACTGTGGTGCTAGAATAGTTCTGTGTCTTGATTACAGTAATAGTTACAGGAATCTAGACATGTGATAAAAATGACACGGGTCAAGACTGATGAATCACAGACCTGTACCTCTTAAACAAATAATACATTATATGTTAAAAAAAAAAAAAAAGAAGATAGCAGGAGGGGAAGAATGAAGGGGAGGAAATCGGAGGGGGAGGCGAACCATGACAGACTACGAACTCTGAGGAACAAACTGAGGATTCCAGAGGGGAGAGGGGTGGGGGGATGGGTTAGCCTGGTGATGGGTATTAAAGAGGGCACGTATTGGGGGCGCCTGGGTGGCTCAGTCGTTCAGCGTCTGCCTTTGGCTCAGGTCATGATCCCAGGGTCCTGGGATCGAGCCCCGCATCGGGCTCCCTGCTTGGCGGGGAGCCTGCTTCTTCCTCTCCCACTCCCCCTCCTTGTGTTCTCTCTCTCGCTGTGTCTCTCTCTGTCAAGTAAATAAATAAAATCTTTAAAAAAAAAAAGAGGGCACGTATTGAATGGAGCACTGGGTGTTATACGCAAACAATCAATCAAAAACTAATGATGTACTGTACGGTGACTAACATAACATAATAAAGTTAAAAAAATAAACTGCTAATCAGCACCAAAAAAAGAATGACATGGATCTATAATACCAAGGCATTATACCCCTGGCAGCTTCTTGGCTTTGACATCATAATTATACTATACTTATATAAGATGTAATCACAGCAGGAAACCAGGTGAGGAATACACAGGACCTCTCTATACTATCTTTGCAACTTCCTATGAATCTGTATTTATTTCAGAATAAAGAGCTTTTTTAAAAGTTTACAAAATCCTATAAAATGGTGGGTACACCCAAGGTTAAAGGGATGTTTTGGGGTGCTTGGTTCTATGTTCTGCTTTTTGTCTCATTGTTTTAAGTTTATTTTTTCCATCTTAAAGTTGGTTCATATACAATTATTTTTTAAGTGCCTATGTATTTCCCTCAGAAGTTACAGAAACAAAAGTACTATATATTTTGCCATGGAATTTCTACCAGTTGGATATTTGTGTTTTTTTTTAGTATGTGCCCAGAGTTGTGACATCTGCACAACAGAAAGCTGGAAGAACAATTACAGCCCGGATCACAGGGAGATGTGATTTTGCCTCAAAAAACAGAATTAGTAGCAGCTTAGCTATAATGGGAGTTTCTCCTCCCATGAGCTCAGTTATTGTGGAAAAACATCATCCAGTCACAGTGGTGAGTACATATTTGATGACCTTTGTCAAAAAATGTTTTTCCTGAGAGTTTATAGACTAATAAACACTTAAGCTACATGTTGAGGAGAAGATGAAAATTCATGATGACTCTTACTTCTACCTTTTATTATGATACTTTGTATACTTGTAATTATCAAACCTGTTCTAAATCTACCTTTCCTCTTTTAGGAAATTAATTTCAGAAACATTGTTTCTTCTCAACAGTGTAAAAATTATCAATACAAAAAGTAATCCACTATGTTGGTGACCAAAAGAAATATATAAATGATTTCTCATTAATATAAAAAGAAGAGACAAAAGCTGTTTACTCATTACCTGCTGTTCATGTAGCAGGTATTTGATTATAAGAAGCACCTCCCTATTTTTATAGTCTTTAATTTTTGCCTTTTTTTTTTTTAAGTCTTCTTCCCCTTTTTTCAATACAACTGGCAGCATATTTGTAGTTTGGAAAAAAATTCAGGTTGCAGTAAATTCACATGATATAAAAGAAAATGCCTGGAATTTAAGCAAAAATAAACAAAAAAGCCTGAGTTAGTGCCTCAGTTTTGCTACTTACTTAAGCCTTTGTGATCATACACAAATCAAGTAAAATATTTGAGCTTCCGTTTCCTCTTGTGTAAAATGGGAGTGTAAAGAGTACTTAGCTCCTAGAGTTATTTTCTGGATTCAGGATTAAATGAGATAATGTGAAAATTGTAAGAGATATACTAAAAAAAAAAAAAAAAGCACTTTATAAACTGTAAAACCACAAGCAGATTTAACTTAATAAAAATTACTAGAGAAAGGTACATGGGATACCTCTATTATTTCTTAACATTGCATATGAATCAACAATTGTCTCAAAAAGTTTTAACTTTTGAAAGTCACAAGATCACATCCCTAAAGAGAAACAAGAATTGACTTTAAAAGAGAATGCCCCCTATATAAATTTTCAGTGTTAGACAACACTCCTGTCTACTTAATATGTCAAAATATTAGCAAAAATATATGTGAAATGATTTTACATCCTTTTCTTCCTGGCACTAGATGATTGCTAGATGATTAAGAGGAGCTGGAGTGTTTAAATTTAGCCTCAGGTAAAGAATGACCACAGTGAAGTGGAGACTGACACAGGCACCAAGTCTAGATGGAGGAGATGGAGGGTATGGAGGGTGGAGGAGTATCAGCCTTCAGAGGTTGCAAAGACTCTGAAAGCCCTTAAGTGACTTCTCAATATATGTTTGAATATGCAAGATTAGTTATCAGAAATAAGAAATGAACTCATTTCTATTTTTATCAGCACATATGTGTATAGAGAGGGAGAGGGACTGTCCATTTGTAAGATAAAGAAGGCATAAAGAGATCACATATATGCTTAATCTTAATTTAGGCCACCTTTTGTTTTTGTATTAATGATAGGAATTCATATTCCAAAGGAAAAAAAACAACAACACAAGGAAATAAAGACTTACAACCCCTGTTTCTGAGATTTACCTCCCCAGCTGCCCTTTGCTAATTCAGTATGTATAGTACTTCTTGTACTTCTCTAGTAATTGGTCGTGAATGAGACAGCCAGAAACTGCTTCATGATTACCTAACTGGGATTATATAACAGACGCTGTGGCAGTCCTCTGTACTACTTTTCATTTTATCCCCAAAATTAAGACCTGTAACTACCAGAAACAGTTACTACTAATAAACCAGTAGTCAGATTTCTGACACTTTAGCCCCATCTGCTGGATAATTTCTTGTTCCTAGTGCTACTTCATTTTCTGCCATATTTCTGTAGATCATGAAACCAGTGGTAAGGTGAATCTGTTTCTGCATTTCCTCTTGCCCATCCTCCCCAAGGAGAAATAGCTCTTTTAACAGGGTCAGATTAGGTGGTTAGCAACTAAATTTTCATACTAGTTGGAAGAATCTCCCCCATCTGTAATGGTTATCCAGTTGTCTATGTACAATGAAACATTTATGTAAAATAGTTTTAAGACAGGAAATTATTTTTCCATTTCTTTAAAGAGGAACTCTTAAAGCAGTATCTGTCATGAAGACCTTTGTTGTAAGAGTTTTCATTCATTTTTTAAAGGGTTTTTAAAATACACAGTGAATGTTTTGATCAAATATATAATTTTACTTCAAGCATTTTAAAGATGACTTTTCTAAGTGGACGACCCTACTAGGAATGTACATGTACTACTCAGTGACGTGGACTGAGATCTGGATAACAAGTCCCACTGCTGCCTACAGAGAAGCTGTATCCAGTATAATATAGGAAATCCTTGTACTTGTACATTTTGCACATACGAATGCATGTAGTATCTACTTGTATAGATGAAGTGAAGTCGGTTGCGCACTGACTCTCATGCTTTGGTGCTTGGGTCCAAGATGTTCCCCTGAGCTCTGAGATGGTATGGGTATCCTCCTCTCGAGATTTGTCCTCAGCGTCTATTTGTATAGAAAGTTGTAGTCCACAGTAAGGAGCACCAGGCTTCTGGAAATATCTCCTCTTATATAATCATAAAAGGTTTAGTCAGCTCCCAGGTGAACCAGGTTGAAATACGAGAGATGTGCTTTACTTGGTTTGAAGCAAGGACCAGGCAGGATTCCTCAGAGCTTTCCCCATGTTCCCTGAGACTGAACTCCATATGTTAACAGATACAGGGAGGAGAAAATTGATTGGAGTGAAGGGAGGGAGGGCTTGAGGCTGACCCTTCTCCCAAACACCATAAAGTCCCTTTCTGTAGTTGGCCTCTGTAAACATTACAAGATTCCACTGGAGTCCTCTTTGAGGAATGACTTCCATGGCTTTTTTTGTGATCCTCTGGAATATAGCTCTGATATTGAATTGTGGGTATTGAGCACATCAGTCTAACTTACGGATTAAGGACCACATCTTATTTGTTTTAATGGCTGCTTCACCAGCTTACTGCATGTATCTACTGGATGCTTAACAGATACGTGTTTGGTTAAATTATATATAATGAAATGGTATTTAATAGGTGTAATTTTATGGGATTGTTAAAGCATATTTTTACCTTTTCAGCAAACCATTCCTCAAGCTGCTGCAGCAAAATATCCCCGGACAATTCATCCTGAAAGTACCTCAGCTTCTAGATCCCTTGGAACCAGGTCAACTCACACCCAGTCTCTCACAAGCATTCATTCCATAAAAGTGGTTGACTAAAATGAATATGCACATATTGAGATCTTTTAATTCTTCTGATTTTACCAAGAATTAGAAGTCTCTAGTTGTTAAAATTTCATATTCTCGGAACATCATAGATATATCATGTTCATCTTTTCAAAATTACAAGAGACTTTTCAAGCCATACCATCCTGTGTAACTATATGTAGGATTATTTTAATTTTAATGTTATTTTTTTAATTTAAGCAATTAAGTAAAACTTTTTTAAATTAAAAAATGACTTAATTTTTTAATAGATTCAGCCTGTCACTGATTACACCATAAGAGTATATAAATCCTGTTTTCTCAACGTTATTTCCAAAAGGCTAAATTATTTCCAGTGTTACCAAGTAAACTTTGAGAACTTTACTAAAAATATTAAAACTAATAGAAAAATTAAGGTATTTTTATTTTAAAATTTAAAAAAAGTAATGATACTTTAATACAAAGTTTTTGTGATGGTAGTGTATTAGTCTTCATTTTCCTCAGACTATTACAATTAAAAATGGGAATTGGTGAGACCTGTGAATAATTTTAATGTTAAAAAGAGAAAGATTTTTTTTTACTAGCACAAAAAGAGAGACACAAACATCAAAAAAAATTTCCTCTTGGAATGATCCTTTTTTTTTTTAATGTAGTTTATTTATTTATTTATTTATTTATTTATTTTATGTTCAGTTAGCCAACATATAGATCCTATTTCTGATGTTCTTTTTTGCCCTTCTGAAACTGTACGGCATTGAACCCTTTTTCTCTCTGAACATCTAAACATCGCCCTGTGGGGGTAGGTATGGCACTGGGCAACTCAGCAAACCTTCTAGGCCTGGGCAGAGACTTTGCAGTGGAAGAAACCGTCTGGGTAAAAGTGGTGGAGGAAATCAAGACCAGGCTTCTAATGGTTTTATTGCTGGCTCACTGGGCTATCTTGGGCCAGACATTTAATTTCGTGACTCTTAGGATCACATCTGTGAAACAGTGAGCTGGACCTACCCCTCCTATTTCACGAAGTACTTTGGGTTACATAAAAACAAGTCCATTCTAAAGAATCTGTCCAGAGCCTCAATTTTCATATCTTTGACAGAACTGGATGGACTTACTTAGAAGCCTCTTTCACTTTGAACATGATCTAGTTCTATGCTCTAACTTTATTATAGGAAATAGTTTTTCTTACTGCTTCACGTTGTAATAGAACATGAGAATAAATGGGAGATAGGCAAATATCCTGTTTTCTAAAGAGCACACCAAGGCTAATCTGCACTTTTCTGAACTAAAGAATTAGAGTATTCTTCTTATGCAGCACTGTTCTGAATTCTGGCCCAGCTACCACTGTGGCAAACAGCTCCTCAAGGGTTTCAACAAACACAAACCAACACAGCACCTCTTGTGCTCCCCATACCTCGGCCACGCTCTTCTCTAGGACTTCACCATGCACTCTGAGTGAAGCACAACAGACCACAGGCTCCATTTGGAGCCTACTCATATGCAGCCCGGAATTAACACCCCATTGTGGTAACAGATCAATTCTTCCTTTCTCCCCTGTATGAACTGCACCGTCGTGTACTAGTCCATCCCATCTCTCAGAAGAGAGTACCCTGGAAGTCAGATGATCAGTTATGCTTCATACCAAGTGGTGGCCAATTTGGTATTTCACCCTGGTCTAGGCTCTCCCTCCTTTCTCATCTCACTCCCTTTTTCCCTCTTGCTTCCTTGGATTTGCACTCCTAAAAAACAGCTACTCGTAGATTTTGGTCTCAAGCTCTGCTTTTTGAAGAACCTAGATGACAATTAGGAATGGTTTTCAGTATCCAAGCCATAACCATATGGACAAACTAAAGGGAATATTATGAATATTGTAATTAAGAATATCATAAGCATCTTTTTAAGCTTTAAGCTCTAGAAATTGTATGTTGTCCAAAGCAGAATCAAATAATTAGTGTTAGCCTAATTTAATGTAAACGCCACAATTAAAACACTTATACAGTAAGAATGTGTATTCTATTTGTTTACTTTGCGTTAAGAGGTTACCCAGATTTTAGAAGAGGGAGTAAGTAAGTAGCATGGTCAGTGGAAACCAGCCATATTGAAGAACAGATGGGGGGGGGGGCGGTGCCTGGGTGACTCAGTCGTTAGGCGTCTGCCTTCGGCTCAGGTCATGATCCCAGGGTCCTGGGATCGAGCCCCGCTTCGGGCTCCCTGCTCAGTGGGAAGCCTGCTTCTCCCTCTCCCACTCCCCCTGCTTGTGTTCCCTCTCTTGCTGTGTCTCTCACTGTCAAATAAATAAAATCTTCAAAAAAAAAGAACAGATAGGGACAAGACTTTTCACTGAATACCTTTCTTAAAACTTGTTGCCTCTGTGAACATATTACCTATTTTAAACATTCATAAACGTAAGTGGGCCATTTACAATCAGCATGAGACAAAGATATAAAACTATAAATTCATGATAGAATAACTGGACTGATACTGCTCATGATTATATCTCTGGCCTTAAAGAATTAAGCATCAGAATTTGAGAATGGAGAGCCTTAAATTACAATGAACAGGTGCACGTAAACTGATATGAGTTGATACTTGATTTCATATTTATTTCATAACTTCCTCAGATTATAAAAATACTACATGCTGACTGTCAAAAAAACCTGGAAAGTACCAAAAAGTACAAAGAAAATGAAAATCACCTGTAATTACATCACCAAGAGATTAAAAAAACAACAACATTGATGTATACACTTCTGGTCTTTTCTAAGCAATATACTACACATATGTGTTATTTAAAGCCAACAGTAACTGTAAATTTCCAAAACTATTTTTTCTCACTGAAGAGAAATAATGAATAGTGGATGATTTCAATACTGTGGGCATGAGATTAGACATTTAACAGGCATTCAACCTTCATCTCCCATGCTGTGGAAGAGAGAGACACTCCCCCATTTTATAAAGAAGGAAACTGAAGATCTCAGAACTTGCGTCTTAGTATGCCCAAAGGCTCACAGTTAAGAAGTGGCAACCCTATTTAAAACCATGTCTGTCTATTCTAAATCCCTTGGTTTTTTCATATACCAGGATGCTGCTCCTACCAACATTTAAAAAAGAAAAAAGTGATGTGCAAAACCTAGGTTATGCTATCACATATGTTGCATCAAGTGGCAGAAATGCAAAAATACACAATTTGCTTTAAGTAAAAATCAAAAAAAACACTTCTGACCTTTCATTTCAGTAGTTGGAAAGTACTAATACCATTTTCTCATCTGGTAGAGCTTCCTGTCACCACCATTGTCGCAGTTGAAAGGAAGATCAATACTACTGCTAGAATTTTATGGCATTAAAGAACTGAATTTAAAGGATGGTGCTGAGTGGAAAATCAATTAAATACAATTTCTTTAGGCATTTATGAAACTGCACATTTCTTGGACTTTGAGTTAGTTTCGTTTCTGAATTGACGGATCTTTTCTGGAAAAAATAGGATAACATTTATTATTAACAGCTAACATTTATTAAGCACTTGCTATGTGCCAGGCACTATGACTGACTTAATCCCACAACAACCTTCGACAGACGATTTTCTAGTTAGTAAAGGAGAACACTGGCACAGTGAGGTCGGAGAACTTGCTCAAGATCACACTGCTGTCAGCGCTGGAGGTCAGGGACGGGCCCACACTGCCTTGCTCCCGAGCACATCCCTGCACCACCTCAGGGGACTGCCTCTTACTCTCCCCTGAGAATTCGTACAGAAACAGATTTAAAGTTGAGGGAACAATCCCAGTGCTATGAAGATAATGTCACGGGAGGAGCCATTATCCATGCATGATCCCTTGAAACGGAGTATTGGCTCAGTGGTGTGATTCAGGCATTTATGCTCGGCTTCGGGTAAAACTGCATCGGTGAAAATAACGGCAGATGTGCCTATATTAGACTTTTGAATAGTTATTATTACATAAGAGTTATAGCACCCCCTAATGTATCGATCAGTTTTGAAAGCATCTTCCCTGCAGTACAGTCTTTGGGGCAAGTGATTTTCAGCAGTAACCTCAGCTGCCCAAGTAAAAGCCTGTCTGCTCTTTTCTCTTAACCTACAGATAACATTTTCGAATACACTAACTTGCAGACTTCCCCAACGGGCAAAATGGCCTCTTGAGCAAGACCATGCTTAGTGGTGGCAACTGTCTCTAACCTTAAGTCCTGCCCTCTCCTGCTCCCCACACCCCACACACACCTCCACACCCTGCCGCACATACACATCAACAGAAATCCTCCTCCACTTTTTCAAATGCCCAGTAGGGGGGTGACATCGAGAACTGCCCGGCTAACGTGGGATCAGTATCAACTGAGCATCGACTCGCCAGAGGAGCTGCTTATTCTTTATGAGCCACTGCGCTCATCAGACTGGGATTGCCACTGTTAATGGAGAGTATTGTTTCTGCTGACTGTCCCCCGACCATTTTAAGGGAGAAAGAGCTTCTGTCTTGAAAACTAACTCACCAGCTAGTTCTGGGAAACCTGCGCATACCAGCTCTTCATACAGCTGCTTGACCGGAGTGGCCTGGGTCATCAGGGTCCCATGCAGCCAGATGAGCAGAGCCCTGTGGCCGTGATCACGGAAACTTCCCTTTCCTGTGCCAAGTACATACAGTCAGAGGCGAAACCCTACATGCTGATGTCTCTTTTTGTTGTGATCTTAGTTCTCACTGAATTTTCTGTATGACTGTGGTTGCAACTCATTCCTCTTCTGATGGCTGTTAGATAAAAAGCCCAGTGGATGAAAGCCCTTCCAGTTCCCCTCACTGGAACTTCTTTAGGGTGACCAGAGTTTGGATTCTCTCCAGCACTTACCTTGCACCTACTGTGCTTGACACAGACCAAAGGAGCAGATAAGACATGAAGCAGCTGAGTCCCTGCCCAACAGTAAGGAACAGTCTGAGATGCAGAGCTCTCCTTCAACGTTCAGTTGGCACTGCTATGCACCACCATTTCTCACACTCAAAGTGCATATTTCAACGGGGGATCCTGTTACAATGGAGAGTCTCATGCAGTCTGCCTCGGGCTAGGATCTGCACTTCTAATGAGCACCCAGATGCTGGTGTTGCTGTCTGTTAACCACACTATGAGCAGCAAACGTGTACCATCATGCTACTCCAGCTTCTGGTGGAAGTATGCATCCCCTGGGCCAGGATTATTCACTGGATACCTAACCCCTGAGAGATGTTGGGGGGAAGCACTGAGATGTGTCTCTCGCAACAGGAGTTCACAGTCACAAACACAGACCAGGCTCCTAGCTCTAGCCAGTGTGTGTGGGAACAGGCAGATGCCACAAAAGGAGGGTCTGAGCTCCGGGGAGGAAGCTTGCTGGACAGACTGTTAAAGAAGCAGGTGTTTCAGGGGGAGGGAACTGTACCCATAAAGAATGTACTCCTAGGTGAATCCTGTTCCTTTCCTGATCTTGCCCTTGCCAAACTAATTCTTCTTCAGTACCACCATCATCGTGTCCCTCCTTTGCTTAAAAGCCCACAAACTCCTTAGTGCTAGTACCATTACGCTGGATTGTATTTGGATTGTGAATGTTGCTGTTATCATGCCACCTAGATTATAAATTCCACCAAGTGTGCACCTTGGCTTATAGAGCAGTTCATCCCTCGCCTGGTAGAGCTAAACGCATTCTAGGCACTCCACGTTGTTTGACTAAAACACTTTAAGTCCCCTTTATCCTGCTGGCAGTTACTCTGAAGATACAGTATATTTTCGGGCGCCTGGGTGGCTCAGTTGGTTAAGCGACTGCCTTCGGCTCAGGTCATGATCCTGGAGTCCCGGGATCGAGTCCCGCATCGGGCTCCCTGCTCGGCGGAGAGTCTGCTTCTCCCTCTGACCTTACCCCCTCTCGTGTTCTCTCTCTCATTCTCTCTCTCTCTCGCTCTCAAATAAATAAATAAAATCTTTAAAAAAAAAAAAAGATACAGTATATTTTCTAATCATTTCTTTAGGTCAAGAGGGATTTCCAGAAGGCAACTAAATTTTCCTAAAAACTTCACAGAATGTCATATGCCTAATTAGTGACAAAGGAGAATACTTAACAGTAAAAAAGAAATCTTTTCAGAAACTATAGTCAATATTCAACATTTTCAATGCATTATCTTCCATAATGTAGCTGTAGAATTAGCAATAGAAAGTGCCATGATTTACTTTTATGTGGTGTAAATAGCACGTATTCATGGTCTGTGGTTTTGCCATCTACAGTCCCAGCAATCAATAACGCAAATCAACTGCTGAGCATGGGACTTGGTCACATCTCATAATATCCATGTAAGGAAAGTGCTCTGAATAGAATGTTTTCCCAAGAAAAGTGTCTGCTTCCTTGTCTAATTAGCTGATTAATGCCAAACAAACTTTATTTCCTAAGTTTTGGTCAAATCATAAAAAAGCAAAACTAATGACTCCAGCTGACCTGACCTCACTAATTCTGACAGCTGGAGTCTGGCTGAATTGATTCCATGGCTTGGGATCTTCTACTCGGGAGAGCCCTGAGTCTGTCTCCCACATCTCTCATGGGACAGCTGGTCTCACCCAAGGCTGCATCCTGCAAGAACTCTATACCCAGATGTGGCTGAAGGGATTCCTCCTGGAGTAGAAGCCCTAAACAGTGAGCCTTTTGTTAGAGAATGAACCTTTTCACCCCAAGACAATCTCAAGGAACACTAGAAGAGGTTGGTTTCCCAGGGACAAGCCAACTGTTAAGTCCTTGCTTCCTTAGTGCCTATTCATTTGGGAACCTTCATTTCCTTAAAGGCTAAATGCCAACTTTTCAGTATGGCTCAATAAAAAGTAATTATCCTTTGCAAACTTCGGTTAATTGCAGAGTCCATGAATGTTCATGGTTTGCAAAGTTCTCAGTCATCTTTGTGGTCTTAAGCTAACTGTCCCAGTTCCTGGGCCCTTGTAGTCTGCTGCTTGTTGTGAGCACCAACCACTTACTTGGAAGATCTGCCACCAGGAAGAACAACTGCTCCTTCCTGTCCACATCATCTAGGCCATGCTTACCTGACCACTGCTCCTCAATGGCTCTGATCTGGTCACCTGTAAAGTTCCATGAACGGGCCAGCTTCTGCCACTCATTGGCCTTTAGCTGATGGTAAGCCAGGTTCCAGAGGAGACTGCGAATATGTCTGGTCTCCAAACTGTGATCTTGCTTGAATGTCAAAGTAAAGCCGGTTGATGGGTCCCTGATGCTCTCACCTAAATTAAAGGTAACTACATCAGACGATTTCAGACATTTTCTGCTTATTGCCTTATTTCAGGGTATGTATACAATTTTTCAGATATAACAGGTTAAGATGGTAACCAAGACTTACGTTTTCAGAATTATCTGTAACTGGATCACTTTTTGTCATTCAAGATGGAGACAAATGTCTGAAATAAAAAGCTTGAGTACTATCTGTCTGACACAGGAAATGTGAGGGGTTTTGCCATGTTACATGCTTCTATCCCAGCTTGCTGATATTTATTTACTCGCCCAAAAGAAAACAGAGGGGGTGCCTTAGCTAAGGAAATGTCACAACAATAAATTCATCTTTGAAGGCCTTACTTTCAACTAATATCCCCTGTTCTTGTGCGTGTTTGATTTTCTCATATCAAAGATTCAGAGAGGTCCAGATTGGATAGACTCTTAGAAAGACCCCAAAGCTGGTGCCTCCACTCATCCTGCTCTCTGGTGTGAGGAGAGCAAAGTAGAAGCCTAACTCTGGGGGCCAAAAGAATGGAGAGGACAGGGGTCGATATAATTTTGTTTTAAGTCACTGCAGCCAGGCTTAGTCCAAATGCCCTTTGCCTGGACTGATATCTTGTTTTCTCAGTTTTCAAAGGTTCCTTTTGTCCCTTCTGCAGAATCCAGCCAAAGAAACTGGAGAAAAATCTCAAAGTGAAAGCAGGTGTCATGGTTTCCTAGAGCTGCACCTGTTGTACATGCTGTCAGGCCTCCAGATCATCCTCCTTCAGGAGGTTGCAGATCAGTTAAGGACACACAGGACACACAGCCCAAGAGGATTGGGACTTACTATCTATTCTCCTTTTTTATATATGGTAACTCCTATTTTTGTCTTTCACTTAATTAAAAGTGAATCTTAATGAAAGATAATCTGAACAGCAAGACAGGAGTCCATGCTGGGGCAGGAAGTGGACTAAAATGATATGGGTACCTGGTTGTCAAAACCTGAGAAGAACGTGGTGGGGCTTGCGCCTCCGCCCCCATCACTGAGCAGCCTTTGTCTTTCATAGCATCTGCAATCTCCTCGGAAGGTCTATAACATCCTGGGAAGCATGCCCAAGGGGACGGGCCAGTATTTTCTCTAGTATCTGGACCTTGTGAAAAGAAGTTGGACTAGGAATGGGAGATATAAATTACCCGTAACTGTTTCAGAGGTTGTAAAATGCAGGCAGGGTCTTCCCTGTCCCAACCTTAGCTTTACTCCTGCAGTGCCTAACTCCCAGGGAGTCCTGAAAGAGGAAAGGCTGAGGGTGAGGGATCCCACAAACTTGGGAGCCGTGGCCACTTTACTTTTTCCTTTTCTCTTCATTCCCTCTCCTGAAACAATGAGGATTCCAACAAGAACAAAACCTGAAACACCACAAGATGGAAGAACTGCAAAATGCATTAACCTTTGCACCACAGCATTTTTATTTCTTTGAGAAACACACATGCTCTGCATTCCAGGATTGGGCTGGGTGGTCCTTCAGGCTTCCAGAGGAAAGGGTCATGGATTTGGAAAGCCCAGGTCTTTTTCAACAGTTCATGGAAGCATTAATAGTTTGTCTGCCAAAGCAGACAATAGTTTGTATGCCAAAACTGGTGGAAATTAAAATAGCATAAGCCAGATTTTAGGAAGCCTCCCATTTGCTTCTTAACCACTGGATTTAATGATGGATATAAGAGAGGAAATTTCAATCCTCTCTTTAATGTTCTTTATTAGGAATCATTTTATATTAGGCCAGGATATAAACTTGTTAAATAAAGAGAATTTGAAATAATAAATGCATTTGGTTAAAAAAAAAAGATATAATTGTTTAATGAACAAAGTGAACTTTAAGTAATAAATAGGGGCGCCTGCGTGGCACAGTCGGTTAAGCGGCCAACTCTTGGTTTCAACTCAGGTGGTGATCTCAGGGTCCTGGGACTGAGTTGCCCTCAGCTCAGAGTCGGCTTGGGTTTCTCTCTTCCTGTCCCTCTGCCCCTCCCCTCCACATGCTCTCTCTTTAAAATAAATGAATAAATCTTTGAAATAAAATAATATATTTGGTTAAAAACATTTAAGAATATATATTAAAAAACAAGCCTTCCTCCCACTCCAGATGTCGGTCCCCATGGTCACCAAGGTTAACAACTCTCACATTTCTGAGGGTCTCCTTCATACATTTATATATTGTATAGGATTCCCAAAGTTTATCTAACTCTCACATCTCAAAGATTTGTTGGGAAAAAGGGCTTAGTCATTTGGCGGAAAAGTAATTTATTCTCCCCTAGGAAAAAGAATCTAAAAATGCTAGCAGACATTAAAAATAGAACCAATGAATATTTCTATTTTCAAAGAAAACGTGAAAATAGTCACTTAAAAAGCAAGAGAAAAGGTGGAAGTTGGGAAGGTTACCTTCAATCAAATACGGTGATGATCTAAGAAAATGAGAATGAAGCTAAGGCCAAGAGGAAGAGAATGAAAGGGGCAGGAGGAACAAAAATCAACTAGGAGGAGGAGAGAGAACTTTAATGGTCATAAAAATGTTGTTTTGTTTTACAGACAAGAAACGTTTGAGGAGGATGGTGTGGACTTCAAATGACATATATGTCATATCATCCAGATATATATATCAGGACTGCAGAGCTAATTAAATAGGATTGTGAGCAAGAAGGAGGCAGATCAATGCATTTTGCCTTAAGGATTTAAGGGAAATTCCTCAGGATTGGCAAATGAGACCACAAACCAGGCCTGAGGCTCCTCAGGGGTAAACACCTGAGGGTTAGGACCTGAATTCTGGCACCAACCTACTGGACTAGGGGGGCCATTCAGCCTAGGATGGCAACAACCCAAAGTAGAAACTGAGGGTGGTGCCAGATAATGCAAATCCTGCCTGAGGGCTTAGATTTCGATGTTGGAGGGAAGGGCATTCTGTTGTGAAGCTGTATGTGTGGCAGCTATCAGAGGAAGTAATAATCAAAGAAGGTGGAGAGAATGTCTTGGAGGCAAGTTTTCTGTGTTCTCAAGATGAATAAGGTTTTTGTGACTATCACAGGATACTTGAGTAGCAGCCAGCACCACAGTGTGTTGAAAACAGCAGAGCCATGAACATAAACTTCTTTATCACTCATTAGAATGATGAGAACTTTGGTTCGTCCTGAGGGTTCTAGAGGGGAGGAGGGTGGGGGGATGGGTTAGTCTGGTGATGGGTATTAAAGAGGGCACGTTCTGCATGGAGCACTGGGTGTTACGCACAAACAATGAATCATGGAACACTACATCAAAAACTAATGATGTAATGTATGGGGATTAACATAACATTTAAAAAAAAGAATGATGAGAACTTTGGGTTTGAGAACTTCCAGAAGGTACCAGAGCCAGAGACTCCATGACAGAGGGCACAACATGGGAGGCAGCTATGCGGGGCAAGTCAGTTAGAGCTGACACGGCCCAGCCTGCTTAGCCCAGTGAGCTCTACACACCTCAGTTCTGACTACTGATGCTGGCAAAGGAGAGGGAGGGAGGAAGCAGCAGCTATTCATTCCATGAATGGAGCAGCACAGGCCAAAGGGACAGTTATAATTTGACCAAGACCCTGCCCATTAGAGCAGAAAAAAAAACTACACAAACCCCACACTGCCCATAAGAAGATGGTGGTTGCAGAAGAGCCCACTGCTGAGCTGGAATCATGCTTCCTTACCTCTTTCCAGGCATAGTATCTCTCTGCTTTAATGATCATGTCCACAGCAAGGCTGTGGTTGCTCCTGGAGGCCACAGCCAGGGCAGTCTTCCCTTGCTAAAAGGTAAAAATGAAAGTGTCAGGCAGTATGGCCTAGTGTTTAGGAGCTCCAGTTTGGAACAGGGGGACCTGCATTCAAATCCTGATCCTACTGCTTCCTTGCACTTGGGAACTTGGGCCAGTCCTTAGCTCCTCCAGGTCTCAAAGACTACCCCATGGTGTAGTGGTGAGGTGTAAATGTGATAATTCGTATCAAGCCCTTAGGACTGTGCATGGCACATGGTAATTATTCAAGAGATGCTAGGTATTGGTAGTGTCAGGCGCTGTGTCAACAGGGCAGGGGAAAAGATTTGGGCTTAGGGACTGACCATCAACAGATGATATTTTACACATGCTCTATCAATGAGAATCCAGACATTTCTCCAAGACCCCTGGGTGGGGGGGTCTCCCTGGCTCACTGCACTGGGGAGTTCTCGGCAAATAAATAATCTGATCACACATTTTTCTACTCAGGGCTGACTCTACCTGTAGCTGAGACTTTAGTCAGTGTGCCATGCTTCCTTCCCCCAATAGCCTTTTCCTTCTTCTATGGGAAAAGACCTCCCGATTTTAGCTAGGCACTTGGCCACTCCAAACATTTCCTAGCCTCCCTTGCACTTGGATATGTGACCTAAGTTTTGGTATATAAATGGAAGTGATTTATTTTTGGGAAGTAATTGTAAAGACAGGAAGGATGTTATTCTCCTTCCTTTCTTCCTCCTCCTGAGTGGAGTGCTAGCGTGATGGCAGGAGCTTCAACAGCCATCTTAGACCAAGAAGTTGAAGCCATGTGTTGTGGAGAGTAGATAATAAGACAGAAAATGCTGGTTCTCATTAAGAATAGTAATATCCATGACAAAACTTCTAATTCATAGTACAGAATTCAGCTCACTGGACTCCTATCTAGAATTTTTTTCTATTATACTGCCTCTAACCAAGGGTGAGGAATAGGAAACTTAACCAAATGGAATGAGCAATAAAGGATATTCTAGACATAATTTTGGGCATGAGTGGCCTGGGATCCCATCTGGTATCTTATACAAATTACAAAAGGCACACCTTTGTCAAGATCGATATAGCTGAGGGCGCCTAGGTGGCTCAGTTGGTTAAGCGACTGCCTTCAGCTCAGGTCATGATCCCAGGGTCCTGGGATCGAGTCCTGCATCGGGCTCCCTGCTCTGCAGGGAGCCTGCTTCTCCCTCTCCCACTCCCCCTGCTTGTGTTCCCTCTCTCGCTGTGTCTCTCTCTGTCAAATAAATAAATAAAATCTTAAAAAAAAAAAAAAAAGATCGATATAGCTGAAAACTACAGCACACAGCTTTACAAGTAATGTCCCCTAGATTTTAGGCAGTGTACAATCTGCACATCTATACATTTCTTTTCCTGAGCAAAAGATGGTGTTTTTCATTATTTTTTAAATGGCACATTAAAAATTTGCCCAGGGATCCTGAAGGTAATCAAAATGAATGTCAGAAATAATCCCACAAAAAGTTCTTAGCAACACATGTCTCTATGCTTAGGGATCTAGCAGTTTATCCCAGTAATTCTCTCACATGGCTGAGCAAGTACAACTCCCACCAACCCAAATGATCTGGCTGTTAGTGGCGGTGCTAAGACCCAGGTGGGCCAGAGGGTAGGGCTGACAGTTAACCAGTTTCTAGTCAAAGGAGACAGTAATGAATTAGGAAGAACTGTGCTCTGCAGGCAGTTAGCAAGTCCTTCATTGCATGCGGCCTGAATTCTGGCTTAAGAAGCCATCTGAGTCACCGTGATTAGCATTCAGCTTCAGCCAGCGTTCTCGAGTTCCCAGGAAAACCTTCCCAGGGAGTGGAAACCCAAGTAATCCTGCCGCTGAAGTGGGGGAAGCCCTCCAGGAGCTTGGTGACACCTCCGACCGAGAGAGCAGGTTTCTGGGAAAGTCATATTCACACCAAACCCTGGCTCCTTTTTCCCAACCCACTCTGATGCACTCTTACAGCCATTTATCCTTGGTAAAAATGGTGGGAGTGAGTAGAAAAGGTAGTTTTTATTACTTAACTAATTAGGTGTTGGGGGCCAATCATGTGCCAGGCCCAGAGAAGAAAGGGAGGAGGAGAAGGGAAAAATGGGAAAATCAAATTGTGAGTCAAGTTACAGCACTGACGGCATTTGCCAGGACATCCAGTCCACTAGCACTGGGGGCCCAGCATGAATTCCCTTCCCAATGCTACGGGCTCTTCACCTACAAGACTGCCCCAGAGGGGTTAAGTATTAATGAGAAAGTGGAATCAAGTAGGAAGAGAAAGCACGGGAAAATATGAATGTGAACTGTGACTACTAACGCCAAATCTTAAGGGGCAGTAACAAGCCACAATGGCGGAAGCGGTGTAATTCCACCCACATGCAGAGTTATGGGTGGTTGCATTTTCCTTCCTTATGCTTCTCTGTGTTTTCCAGATTGTCCACAGTGGGCTTGTACTACTTTTTATGATAACTTTAAAAAACTGACCTCTAGAGAAAAGTAAAATAACACATCAATCCTTCAAGTCCCACAAATGTAAAATGTGAGATTCTGAAAGAGTACGGAGGGTGAACCTCGCTTGCACTAGGAATTAAGGATGTGCTGAGCTGATGAAGAGTGTGGGTGAAGACAAGAAAGGGAAAAACTGCAAGTTGCAGAAGTAGTCAGCCCTGCTCAGAGCTGTGGGAAAGCGCTGGACAACCAACAAGCAGCCTGGCTTTGAAGCCTGGCTCTGCGTCTTACTGTGCGTGTGACCCTTGACATCACTGAAATCTCTTGGAAACTGGGATAATTTTGCCCACCTCACAGAACAGATGTGAGGATTGAAATAAGGTGCACATGGGTGAGCACCTGACAGGACTGCCACACCTTGGTCTCCTGTGTTTACGCTTTTCAGTAAGCTGGAACCTAGTGGACAGCGGCCCCGCTACCCTCCTGTGATGGAGCCCACCTTACTACGTCACTTGAAACAAAGTTGTCTTTCTTTAAAAACAAGTCTACACAGGGCGCCTGGGTGGCTCAGTCGGTTAAGCGACTGCCTTCGGCTCAGGTCATGATCCTGGAGTCCCGGGATCGAGTCCCACATCAGGCTCCCTGCTTGGCGGGGAGTCTGCTTCTCCCTCTGACCCTCCCCCTGCTTGTGTTCCCTCTCTCGCTATGTCTCTCTCTGTCAAATAAATAAATAAAATCTTTAACAAAAAAACAAGTCTACACAATGCCCAAAAGGTGGAAGCAACCCAACGTCTGTCCACAGATGCAAGGATAAACAAAATGTGGTCTACACACGGTGGAATACCATTCGTCCTTAAAAAGGAAGGATATTCTGACACACGCTACAACACGGATAAACCTTGAGGACATTATGCTACATGAAATAAGCCAGTCACAAAATGACAAACACAGTACGATTCTATTTATGAGGTACCCAGAATAGTCAAATTCGTGGAAACAGAAAATAGAGTGGTGGTTGCCAGGGACTGGGAAAGGAGGAGGAAATGGGTAGTTGCTGTTCAGAGTTTCAGTTTGCCAAGATGAAAAAGTTCTGGAGATTGGTTGCGTAACAGTGTTAACAGACTTAACACTACTGAACTGTACACTTAAAAATGGTAAAGATGAGGGACGCCTGGGTGGCTCAGTCAGTTAAGCGTCTGCCTTTGGCTCAGGTCATGGTCCCGGGGTCCTGGGATCGAGCCCCGCATCGGGCTCCCTACTCTGCGGGAGGCCTGCTTCTCCCTCGGCCTGTCTCTCTCCCTGCTTGTGCTCTGTCTCTCTCTGACAAGTAAATAAATAACCATTTTTTAAAAAAGATTTTAAGATAAATTTTATGTTATATGTATTTTACAATTAAAGAATTTTTAAGTAAGAGCAACTTTAGACGTGGATGTTTGTTCATTGCAGCTCTGCTTATAACAGCAAAAGCTAAGGAACAATTCAAATGCCCATCGGCTGAGAACTAAACAAATTATGATATGTCCATGCCACAGTCTCTTGTGCAGCTATATAAAGAATGAAGAAACTCTCCTTGTACTAATATGGAACAGTTTCCACTTTATATACTTAAAGGAGAAAAGCTAAATGCAGGACAATATGGAGAAGTACATCACCACAATGTAAAAAGGATGGAGGAATATGGTAAGAGTATAATATATTTATGTTTGCTTGTTTATGCATAAAGAAACGGGAAAGCACTAAGAAACTGATGACAATAGATCCGTGTGGCAAGAGTAGTGTGTGACCGGACAACTAGGGTCAGGGGTGGGTGGGACATTTTTACTGTAAAACCTTTACTGATTATGTTTTTTAATTTTTGGACCACATGAATCTATCATCTTTCCCAAATTAGTAAATAATTTTAATTTTTAAGAAATACATATTTTAGGGGCGCCTGGGTGGCTCAGTCGGTTAAGCGACTGCCTTTGGCTCAGGTCATGATCCTGGAGTCCCGGGATCGAGTCCTGCGTCGGGCTCCCTGCTCGGCAGGGAGTCTGCTTCTCCCTCTGACCCTCCTCCCTCTCATGCTCTCTGTCTCTCATGCTCTCTCTCTCAAATAAATAAATAAAATCTTAAAAAAAAAAAAAGAAATACATATTTTATTATTCAGAGTAAAATATCTTACCTACATACCTCAATCAAAATCAGGATGTTTTACTGATTGCCAGGACAAAAGGTTTCTCCAGTGTGTGTCCATCTCACAAGGGGTATGCTAAGGCTTACAGCCAACAGAAGTTCTTCACAACCATCTCTGCTGAACACAGTGAAGGCCATGAACTTACCTTATCAACAATCTTCAGGTCACAGCCTGCCTTCAGCAAGGTTTCCACCAGTTCCACATTGCCAAGATCAGCAGCAACATGCAAAGGAGTCTGCTGCCTCTGCCACGAGAAATTTCAAAAATGTAATCTAAACACATTAAGGAGGGGGGAAAAAACTTACATAATGAAAAGACACAGGGAATGCAGAGGTGTCCTATATGGGCATAAGGGAAAATAGATTAAGATCACATTTTTATTTTATTTTATTTTTTTTTAATATTGTATTTATTCATTTGAGAGAGAGAGAGACAAGGAGAGAGAGAGAGCACGAGCAGGGGGCAGGTGCAGAGGGAGAAGCAGGCTCCCCACTGAGCAGGGAGCCCAACCCAGGGCTCGATCCCAGGACCCTGAGATCATAACCTGAGCCGAAGGCAGATGCTTAACGACTGAGCCACCCAGGCGCCCCAAGATCATATTGTTACATAGGTACAGGGGACATTCACTGCAGTGTTATTTTTTTTTTTTTAAAGATTTTATTTATTTATTTGACAGAGACAGAGACAGCGAGAGCAGGAACACAAGCAGGGGGAGTGGGAGAGGGAGAAGCAGGCTTCCCGCTGAGCCGGGAGCCCGATGTGGGACTCGATCCCAGGACCCTGGGATCACGACCTGAGCTGAAGGCAATCACTTAACCAACTGAGCCACCCAGGCGCCCTGCAGTGTTATTTTTAACAGTGAAAAACTGAAAGGAAGTTGCATGTTTCACTAGAAGACTCATTTGATAAATTATGGTATATCCAAATGCTGGATTAGTAAGCAACAATTAAATATGATTTTTAAAAGATGATTTCAATATGAGATACTAGAATAGTAAAGTTCATAGAGACAGAAAGTAGAGTGGTGGTTACGAGGAACTGTGGGGATGGGAGAATGGGGAGTTAGTGTTTAATGAGTACAGAGTTTCAGTTTGGGAAGATGGAAAAGTTCTGGAGATGGATGGTGGCCATAGTTGCTCAACAATGTGAATGTACTTAATGCCAATGAACTGTACATTTAAAAATGGTGAAATTTCTTTCTGGGGTAATCATTTTCTTACCAAGAGGATAACAGTGTTTTAAAGAAGTATACAAAATCACAAGAAAGTCACCCATTTTAACCTTTCACTGAAAGGATATGCTAATGTGCAGATATTTCTAAAATAATAGTACTGAAAAGAACGCTATTTATTGTCTAGGCCAACCCTTGAACCAGAGAGAGGAAGCAACTTCCCCAGAGTCACACAGGTGGGCAATAGCATCTAGCTCAGTACTCTTCCAACCAGAGCACAGGGCCAACCTGCTTGGGGCATTAGCATAATTAATATCAGAAAGCATTTATTAAAGACTCACTTTTGGGTGGCAATGTGCCCCTCTGGGGGCTCATCGAAAACATCACACTTAAATGACAAACTATCAAAGGTCTATACCAACATGGAACAGAGATACAAGTGTCATACATCAAATACCAATAAAATTTCATTGCGACGATACTGCTCTAAGTCTAAAAGGCAGGAAATGAACCAAAATGTTAACAAGAGTTGTCTTTCTTTGGGGGGGAATTACAAACAAATGTAAGTTTTTACCTTATGTATGTTTTCTTATTGTTATACATTGAGTGTATTCCCAATCTAACAGAAAATTGAAATGATAAAGTCTAATTCTATAACGGGGGGGGCGGGGTGCCCACTAATAAGCCCTCCTTCTCTGGAGTGAATCTAGCCAGTTCTGGTGAAACCAAAATCCTATGTGAGTTCTGTGTATGGAACAAAGATTCTGCTCATTTGGAAATATTTGGGGCATTAACAGACTTGGACACATAAGTATATATAATAAAAAAAGGTCCTCCCCCGCCGCCCCCAAACGTTTGGGATAGTGGAACACAGGGAGGAAGGTCCGTGGGGGAAGGAAGGGATGGAAGTGTAGGTAAGTGTCCATTCTGCTCCCACACAAAGGAACTCCTAGGTTGGAGTTGGAGGAGACTGGAGAGACCTGAGGCAGTGCTCTGGGTTCCCCAGATTCGGAAGCTGAGGGCCACCCAGCGGGTTAGGACAGGGTTAGGACAGGCATGCACACTGGATCTGGCCGCTCCCTCCCCTCAGGGTGCAGGCTGAGGCTTCTCTAGGTAGAGGCAGTCAGAAAGGCAAGAGGTGTCCAGAGTTCTCATCTGTCCCCAGGGTTCCAGAAGAGCTCCTCCCCCCAAGAGTTTCTCTTCCTACTCCTGACAGCTCTTGGGAGAGGCAGCTCAGCCCCAGAGATGGCCCTGATTCAGACAGTGCCCACTCCCACCCTCTTAATCTTCCACCTCAGCATTTGCATTTCCAGCCAGTGATGGATTCCTTTTACGGGGCATTTGATTCTGCTCCAGTGGATTGGTGATTTTTTTTTTTTTTAATTCAAAGAGGTCTCTTTTGCCTTTGGGTAAAAGGAAGACACATTTATAGTCTCTAATATAGAAACAAAGCTTCCTCCTTGTGACAAAGGGCTACCACCAGCCAATTATATTTCATACTGACAGAGTGGCTTTTGATTTAAAGAGCCGTTGGCAATTTACCTCTGAGCTACTGTTTATCTATCAGAGGTGCTGGGACTGTTAAGTGCAAACAGGTTTAAGAATGCACGAGCTGAACCCCAGTTGTGTGTTTGAAAAAGTATGTGTGTGCAAGTGGGAGGGGGGTCACAGAAGAAAAGGGATAAAGAAAATATGTATATTCCACCTGGAAATTTTTAGGGTACCTTGAACTTGCTCAAAACTACCCCTAGCCACACAATGCATTGAATCATAAGAAAACAGACTCTCGGGTTCTGATATACCTGGCTTACCTGATTTAAGATGTCAATGTTGTGCTGTGCACTTAATAAGCTGTTCACAACTGAGATATGGTTGTTGGTAACAGCTAAATGAAGAGGGGAGTCCTTTGGCTGCAGAAAGAAAGAGAAAGAAAATTTCAAATCCAAAAGATTCTGGCTTCATCATTCAGACCAAAAAGCAATTCATTTTGATAGAGATGTCCTGATAATCTCCTAGTACTGGAGCTGCCCAGCACAGCATCCGGCCAATAGCAAGTGTTCAGCATCATTTCCATCCCAAGGTTGTGCTCTCCCCCTTCATTTGTTCTAGAACTATAGGCTGAACACCCACTATGGGCCAGGCTCTTTTCAGGAGGTTAAGGATTCAGTGGTTAACATGGCCCATTCTCAGGAATCTTCCAATATAGTGGAGTAAAAAAATATTAATTTTTTTTTAAAAAAATCACAAAATATACAAATTGTGAAAAGTGTTTTGGAGGAAAAGGAGAGTGGCAGGAGAGCATAAGTGGGATGGGCAGACGGCTAACCTTTCTGAAGATGAAAAAAAGCCTTCCTGAAGAATTGACACTTTCACTTAGATAAGAATGATAAGAAATATGAAATAGGCTTAACTGCAGGACTTCTCAGTGCCTTCCAAGACCTAAATTATGGTGAGAATAGCTACAAGGTGGAAAAGGCATGCACGTTCAGCATTTCCTGAACTGATGTGATTTAGAGCTCTTTCTCCCCAGAGCACTCTGTGGGACTAATGCCCCACTCACCCAGGGACACCATTCTCATGTGTAGCCCTCCCATGTAGATAGAGTATACAGCCGCAGGATGTTCACCAAGCCCCTCCAGCCTGCTCCCCTTTCCTCCTCATTTGCAGTTAAACTGCCTGTCCTGCAGCCTCACCCTCACTCACCTGGAGTGTCCCAGCCCCTCTCAGCCATCCCCACAGGCAGGCTTCTTTCCCAGCCCCACCAGGCTGTCATGACCACCTCTAGGACCACACACGTAGCTCCTGCAGCTTCACCACCACCCAGCGGCCACTGGCACATGGAGGCGCTAGAGAAACGTCTCCAGGGGTACTGAAGGCAGCCGAAAAGAAAAAAAGGTGGGGAGAAAGAGGTTAGGTGTGAGAGAGAGTGAGCTGCGGGGCAGTCAGGGTGGAGGGAAGGCAGGGGGTGGCAGGGGGAGGGGGTGCACGTGTGAAAGAGCAGGGCGCTCAGAAGATCCAGGGAGGCCATGCACAGCAGGCGAGCTGAGAGCCAAGGCAGGTGTGTGCGAGGGCAGGTGATGAGGACAGAGCACAGGGTTGGTCAGGGGAAAGAGATATCAATAATAAGCACCAGGTAGGCACATTGAACATATTTTTATAATTCTACTTAATGCATATTCACTTCCCCAACAGTTTATACTCTGTTTTAAACTCTGGGCTAATAGTTTTCATTCACAATAACCCTAGCAGTTAGATCTTCTATTCCCCACTTTATATACGAGGCAAAGAGCCATTCCATAACTTCCACAAGGCCTTGGAGCCAGGAAGTGGCAGAGACAGGATTCGAACCCCTATCCGATAGCTTGACTCTAACACTGGCACGGGGCTCCTTCCCAGGAAACCTACTGGGAAAGAAACCTACGGAAGAGAGATGTACTGAGTGTGCAAGAGCCGCACCAGCACACAGAGGAGGAGGAGAAGAGGGGGGCAGTAGGACTTCACAGCTGCATAGCTCAGGCTGCCACAGGCATGAGCAAGGAAATGGACATGCTGGGACTGGTTGGGGCAGGGTGGGAGGAAGGCTTTCTGTGCAGGCCCCTTCTACTCAGGAAGAATGTTCTCTCTTGAGGCACCAAGCATGAAAAAAGAGAAAGCATCCGTTGGCAGTGTCCTTCCTGCCAGGCAGTGTCCTTCCTGCTGGGGCCACCGGCCTTGCTGGGACCCAACTGCCCCCCTGCGCCCCGAGAAACAGGAAGCGTCTATCCTTGGATAGACCCGGTGAGTTCAGAGCCAATTCCCTAACATCGTTCTCCAAAAACTACCAGACGTGATCAAATCGCATCCCTTCTCTCCAGTTAATATAATAAATAGTAATGGCTAAGCAAGATCAGAGGAAATAACACTCGCACAGGAGAAATGAAAATAGGGTGAAAAATAGAAGAATGTTTTCCATCTAATTCCACCACAGAGGGCCTTTGTTAATGCTACCAAAGCCAACTCAAACTTCAGAAAACCTAAATCAGTAAAAAGGATTGACTTTCAAAAGAAAAACAAGATCACTCAGTAAAGGGGGGAAACATGATCATTCTCCTTCCCATTTATAGCAGTGTCCTTTTTTCCCCAGACTGATAAATTTAATATAAGAATAACAGCATCTCTAGACACCTGAGGAAGTTTTATTGCAGCAAATATCAATATTTAAAACACAAAGAATTCATTTTGTTCCGGAACTTCAATGACTTTCTAAAATTCATCCCTTGGATTTTATTTCTCAAAATTAAGACTCAGTCTCCAAAAGAAGTCAGTCAGCTTTCCCAGAAAGAGTTCCTCCTTTGTGAACACCTCATCCCCGCAAAGTATCTGCGAGGAGCATCTCCCCACACAGCCAGCCTCACGGCACCAGGATCAAAGCCCATGTTACTAGAATAGACTCACTTCTGCGTTCTGGTGCAGATCAACATTCTCACTGAGAAGACAGCTGACAAGGGATGTATGGCCATTCTGGGTTGCCATCTGCAAAGCACTGATGTTGAGCTGCAAGACACAGGTGGAAAGGGCAGGGAGGACCCCCATTACAACCCAGCATTCTTTCTGGTATTCATCACGTGGTAATTAATTAATACAATGAAACAGTAAAACTATTTAAGAAAGAAAATCCAATGTGTTTTTTATTATTTTGAGGGCCTCTTTTTTACTTCCCCTAAGTGTTTCCCATAGGAGTAAGAGTCCTAGGTAACACATGCCTCAGGCAAATATGAGCTAAATCCCTGTTTCCCTTCTCTAAGAAGTACAAAGTGGACAAGGGCTAAGTCTTCTCTCCATACACCCTGAAAAACCCCTCCTTGAACCAAAACGGCTGACTTGGTATTGGTCCCAGGAAATGCCTCAACACCCTCCTGCCCCTGGCCGGCTTACCTGCAGCTCTCCCTTCTGCCAGGTCTGGTTTCAAAGCTTAGCATGACTGCTATCTTTGTGCAGTGTTCCCTGATGGCCCCTTACCCAGCTTCACTGCCTCTCCTTCCCTGTTCTCTGTGCTCAAGTGGCTTCACCTCGTGTCCACGCTAGATGGCAAAATTGCTCTTGATTATCCTGCCAACCTCCAAAAGGTTTTAGCATGGTGCCGTGCAGTAATATAAGGTCAATGGATATTTGCTGACTGATTAATTGTAAGATTGCTACGAAGTGTTTCTAGGTCCACCAAACAAGGTCCTACAGGATGTAACATTTTCCCAAAAATGGCTGCATAAGTAACTGCCATCTCACGTGCCCGTCTGCAATGTGAGCCTTCCACTCCCCCAACACGAGGTCTACCCTTGCATCTGGGCGGACCCTGTGAGTGCTCGGACCAATCAACAGAGTAGGGCAGAAGGGACAGTGTGTCAGTGGCAGGTGTAGCCGCTAACCGGCCGCGGAGCTTCTGCTTTCTGCCTATTAAAAACCAGCTGCGGGGCGCCTGGGTGGCTCAGATGGTTAAGCGTCTGCCTTCAGCTCAGGTCATGATCCCAGGGTCCTGGGATCGAGCCCCGCATCGGGCTCCCTGCTCGGCGGGGAGCCTGCTTCTCCCTCTCCCTCTGCCTCTCTCCCTGCTCATGCACACTCTCTCTCTCTTTGTATCTCTGTGTCTCAAATGAATAAATAAAATCTTTAAAAAAAAAAAAAAAAAACAGCTGCTAGGCTGGGAGGAGACCACACATCAGTGCTGTTCCGCAGCCCGAGCTGAGCTCCCAGCTGACAGCTGCCACCAACTGCTGGTCATGGGAGCGAGCCACCGGTGACGTCCGGCTCACTTACGCTTTCAAATGCCTGAAGTCCTGGCTGACACCTGACTGTGACCACATAACACACCCAGAGTAAGAATCTCTCCGCACAGCCCAAGCCCCAGAGCCGTGAGTGGTAGATAATAGGGTATTGTCGCTCAAGCCACTGCACTTCCAGTAGGTTTCTTACGAAGCAACAGATAAGATGCTACTAAGAACAGTACACACACACTGACCAACTGGACTCTAGCTTGTGCTGCTACTAAATGTCTCTGTGACCCTGTATAAGTGGCCTCTCAAGTACAGGCCTCTTTGTCTTCATCTGTAAAAAAGGACATAACTACCTGTATTAGTTTTTATTGCTGCTAATAACAAATTGCCACAAACTCAGTGGCTCAAACAATACAAATGTATTATGTTACAATTCTGGAAGTCTGAAGTGTGAAATGGGTCTCTCTGGGCTAAAATAAAGGCCTTTCTGGAGGCCCTCAGGAAAATCCACTTCTTTGACTTTTCCAGTTTGTGGAAGCCGCCCACACTCATGGCCCCTCCCTCCAACTTTTTTTTTTTTTTTAAAGACTTTTATTTATTTATTCATGAGAGACAGAGAGAGAGAGAGGCAGAGGGAGAAGCAGGCTCCCAAGGAGCAGAGAGCCCGATGCGGGACTCGATCCCAGGACCCTGGGATCATGACCTGAGCCGAAGGCAGACGCTTAACCATCTGAGCCACCCAAGCGCCCCCTCCCTCCAACTTTTAAGCCAGCTAAGTCCTTCTCACCCTGCATCGCTCTGACCTCCTCACCTGCCTTCCTCTTCTGCTTTAAAACACGTTTGTGATTACACTGGGCCCGCCTGGATAATTGAGGATAATCTCATTTGAAGGTCAGATGATTAGCAACCTTAATTCCACGCACAACCTAAATTCCTCTTTGCCTTGTAACATAACATATTCACAAGTTCCAAGGATTAGGATGTGGACCTCCTTGGGGTGAGGGAGCATTATTCTGTTTACCACACCATCATACCTCTTTTTCTCAAGCCATAGTAATATTGGGAGAATAAACGAGCTAGTAAATATGTACAGTATTCATTTCACACACAAAAAAAACAAACACAAAAACTTGAGCACTTATTATGTGCCAGGCACTATGTTAGATAGTGGGGAAATAGGATGGTGAATAAGATCTCCACTAGTACATTCCAGTAGAGGTGGACAACCAGTAGACCTATAGATTGGCAGACAGATCAATCAATCAGTAGACTGAGAATAGATCTATTTACTAGTTCTAGATGTTATGAGAATAATAACAGCTCGTACTAAGTGCAACAACACAAAGTAAAACAGCAGGACTGGATGACTACTTTCCAGTGAGTGATCAAGAAAATCCTCTAGGATAGGGTAACATTGGGGCTGAGATCAGAATGGTAAGACGTGCCCCCTCCAATGAGAAGATCTGAATCAGAAGCGGCTGAGATCAGAATGGTAAGACATGCCCCCTCCAATGAGATCTGAATCAGAAGCAAGTTTGTGTAGAACCCAAAGCCAGGAGGTAGTAGGAAGAGCTGTGAGACTCTAGCATCTTACCCCGGAGGCACCATCAGCACTGAGTATAGGGCCTACAGACTTTTTAAGAGCCAAAGAAATGTTTAAAACCTTTACCAAAAAAATTATTGATTCCAAGAGACCAAAAGAAAACCGTGAAATTGAAGCGAATAAATATTTAATTGACATATTCATACTTCATTGATTGTTAAATGTAGTAGTCATAAAATATTCATTACATTTGTAAACAATTTGTAGGTTCAATTTTTTCACCTCTTCAAATTCCCAAGTATACACAGAGTTCTTACAAACCAGAGTCAATCATAAATTAAGGGAGTTTATCATAACCAAATAATTATGAAAGCACCAATTAAAAAGCCTTTTAAAATAATTTACAGCAAAAACAATTTTTTAATGTGGAATGTTGGGGCATTTAAATATGTTTGATAAGATGT
The DNA here is from genome assembly GCF_002201575.2 of Neomonachus schauinslandi. NCBI lineage: Eukaryota > Metazoa > Chordata > Mammalia > Carnivora > Phocidae > Neomonachus > Neomonachus schauinslandi. Next base: position 54,112,430 of record NC_058409.1, on the reverse strand, counting down.
AAGGGGGTAGGGCCTCCAGAAAGGAGTTGTTAGGGTCTACAAAAGTCTTCACTGGACCAGGGGCACTTAGTACGACCCTCAAGAGAACCTACTGCCCAAACTCTGGGCAGCATAACATCCAGCACAAATGGAGGAAGCCTCTGCTGTCAGCTCAATCCATAATCTCCAATTGCCTTCCCAGAAATGGCTCAATCCTTTACCTCTTCCCCTTAGTCGGGGGTTAGGGCACAAAAGCAATCTCCAGGACAGCAAGACGAATCACTGTCAAGAGGTGAAGCATTTCCAAGATCAAACACAGTAATCACCTACAGATGTAAGAGCAAAATAAGCCTAACGTGTCCCCCCAGTAATTTGTCCGTGCTGCTGGTTTCTTGCTGCACACTGCTCGGGTCCCCCAGGGGGTGAGGCGGAGACAGGTGCGAACAACGAGTGGGGGCTGAAGCTGTTGATCCAGGAAGTGTGTTAATGAACTCAGGGGAAAACTCAAGAAAAATGTAAAAGCTGAAAAATGGACTCAGGACAATTTCCAGGCTGCCTAGATGAGGCCGAGGCTGTAAGGATATGGACAATGTGGAGTCTGCAATCCCAGCTGGGTGGGGAGAATGTGAGCATGTGAAAGCCATCACAAAGCAAAACCTCTCTGGAGGATAACAGAATTAAGTACAGAAGGGAGGGAGGGCACAGAACAATGGAGTCAGCCAAAAGGAGTGAGCCCAATAGGACCCTGATAATGAGGGAGGCTTTTCCAGGGACTCCAACGGGGGCTGAAGACTGAGGGCAGGGAGGCACCTGTGAATGCCTGAAAAACAGCACAGCTCTCCACACTCTGAGAATTTCATGGGCCCCATGAATTCTTAATGTGGTGCTCATTTACTGCACAAATAATGGTGCTCATTTACTGTACAAATAAGTCTGCCACTCCAGGGGGAATCAAGTCATAGTATCTTTATTTTCCACTCTCTCACAGTCTTGTCCATGTGTATATAAATTTCAGATAGTGAAGATGTATGCACAAATACATACTGGGTTTTTTTTTTTGGTGTTCTATCATGAACATTTTTTAAAAAGATTTTATTTATTTATTTGACAGGGAGAGACACAGCGAGAGAGGGAACACGAGCAGGGGGAGTGGGAGAGGGAGAAGCAGGCTTCCCGCTGAGCAGGGGGCCCAATGCAGGGCTCGATCCCAGGACCCCGGGATCATGACCTGAGCCGAAGGCAGACGCTTAATGACTGAGCCACCCAGGCGCCCCATATCATGAACATTTTTTATATTGTAATATATTTAGTATATTTAGTATTTACCATTAATATTTTTAACAGCTACATAACTTTCCAAGAAAAAGGTACACCAAACTTTTATTTGGCTTTCCCCTAGAATTCATAGCATGTATAGGCTGTATCTAATTCTTGGCTATTGGAGGTAACTTTATTATCTATCTTAATGCGTGTAGCTTTTTCCCTTTTTAAGATTATTCCCTTAACAGAATTTTTCAAGCCTGGGTGAAAGGTAAGTGACAAATTGCTTTTTAAAAGCATTGTACAAATGTACACTTCCACCAGCAGAATAAAGAGTATAAAACATTACCAGTTTGGGACTCTAATCTTGATCCGAGTGTTTAACTTTATACCTTTTGAAAAGGCATTGTTTCTACAGACATACCTCCTTTTATTGATTTGCTTTATTGCACTTCACAGATACCACATTTTTTTTTACAAGGTGAAAGCACAAAACTTCAGTGGAGGAAGTAGCTGCAGATGTGGTGGAAATAGTAAGAGAAATAGAAGTGGAGCCTGAAAATGTACTTAATTGCTGCAATCTCGTGATAAAAAAACTAAGAGATGGGGAGTTGCTTCTTACAGATGAGCAAAAAAAGTAGTTTCTTAAGATGGAAGCTACTCCTGGTGAAGATGCTGTGAAGATGTTGAAATGACAACAAAGGATTTAGAATACTGCATAAATTTAGTTGATAGAGCAAGGGCAGGGTTTGAGAGGACTGACTCCAATTTTTAATTAAGTTCCACTGTGGGTAAAATGCCAAACAGCATCCTTGCTACAGAGAAATGGTTCACAAAAAGAAGAGTCAATCACTGCACCAAACTTCACTGTTGTCTCATTTAAGAAACTGCGACAGCTACCTCAACCTTCAGCAACCATCACCCTGATCAGTCAGCAGCCCTCAACACTGAGGACAGACCCTCCCCGCCGTGAAAAGATTATGACTTACTGAGAGCTTAGAGGATGGTGAGCCTTTTTTAGCAATAAAGTATTTTTTAATTAATGTATGTACGTTGTTTTTAGGGGCCTAATGCTATTGCACACTTAACAGACCACAGTAATCTTTTATATGCACTGGGAAACCAAAAAATTCATTTCACTCGCTTTATTGGGATACTTTTTTGCAATGGCCTGGAACCAAACCTGCAATATCTTAAAGGTTTGCCTGTACATTGTGCTGATATGGAGAGAGTTCCAAAACATACTGGCACTTAAAAGAAAAAAGAAACAACAACCCAAGGTGCAGAGCCGCAGATCCATGTGGTGGTGTCAGTACTCACACATGTGCGTGCTTCATCACAGTTTCCATGTAAATGCATGGAAAATTCCTGCAAGATTCAATGAACTATCAATCCCATTAGTTCTGGGGAGGTAAAACCGAGATATGCAGTTGGAATATACCCTTTGGTACTATTCAAATTTTTTGTTACTTTCACTGTAATTTAAAATTACTTCAAAAAATAGAAAAAGAAGGTAAAACCATCTGAAAGGCAAGGCCACCACAAGGGTTAGAATCCTCACCATGGCCACTGATTAGTCAGATAATCCTGAACAAGTTCCTTAACTTTCCTAAATTCCAGTTCCCTCACCAAAAAATGAAGGTAAGTGACACAGGATCTTAGCACCATGCCTAAATACAAAGGCATTCTGTATTTACAAGAAGGCACCATCGTGTCTCCTTCAGGCTCCAGACTGACCACTTGGGCTTTCACACAATAATGTTGGTGTTTTGTTTTGTTCTGTTTTGTTTTGTTTTCCAGCATTTACTATGTGTAAGACAGGCATGTATAGCTGTTAGGGAGAAAACAAGGTAGAATGAGAATGTCTCCATATTTGAGAAGTATCAACTATCTGCTCCTTTTGCCCCTGTTTTCAATTATTGCTTTCAATAGGAAGAATGGCAATGCTTCCAAGGAGAAAATAATTAGGGGAATATCAGAGGTAAATCATTAATTCTTACCTCAAACAAAGCAAATTATAAATATTAATTCGACAAAAGCCTAGTGTGTGGATCAGTTCAGGACCAGATTGCCCAAAGAACATTCTGAGAACCGCGCTCCCCACCCCCACCCCGTGTGAGTGAACATGGCACGGAGCACATACTTTATTTGGAATGTTGACATCGCTGCCCGCTGCCAGAAGCACTTTGCTGCATTCTTCATGACCTCCTTTAACAGCCAGAAAGAATGGTGTTTCTCCATTCTAAAAAAAGGAAAAAAATTAAAATTAATCGCCCTTTGGCAAGGAATGAAATTACTTGAGAAACAGCATGTTTTCTCTCTACCTTTTATGCATTACTCTTAATGGATAGCATTTGTTGAGCATCTATATGCCAACTTACATTGCCAAGACTATATCCCTTGGCAGAGTTAAAAGCACAGCTCTGTGAAGTCAGGATTAATTTTTTTTTAATTTTTTATTGTTATGTTAATCCCCATACATTACATCATTAGTTTTAGATATAGTGTTCCATGATTCGTTGTTTGTGCATAACACCCAGTGCTCCATGCAGAACGTGCCCTCCTCAATACCCATCACCAGGCTAACCCATCCTCCCACGCCCCTCCCCTCTAGAACCCTCAGTTTGTTTCTCAGAGTCCATCATCTCTCATGGTTCGTCTACCCCTCCGATTTCCCCCCCTTCATTCTTCCCCTCCCACTATCTTTTTTTTTTTCCTTAACATATATTGAATTATTTGTTTCAGAGGTACAGATCTGAGATTCAACAGTCTTCCACAATTCACAGCGCTTACCAGAGCACATAACCTCCCCAGTGTCTATCACACAGCCACCGCATCCCTCCCAACCCCCACCACTCCAGCAACCCTCGGTTTGTTTCCTGAGATTAAGAATTCCTCGTATCAGTGAGGTCATATGATACATGTCTTTCTCTGTTTGACTTATTTCGCTCAGCATAACACCCTCCAGTTCCATCCACGTCGTTGCAAATGGCAAGATCTCATTCCTTTTGATGGCTGCATAATATTCCATTGTGTGTGTGTGTGTGTGTATATATATATATATAGATATATAGATATAGATATATATATATATACCACATCTTCTTTATCCATTCATCTGTCGATGGACATCTTGGCTCTTTCCACAGTTTGGCTATTGTGGACATTTCTGCTATAAACATCGGGGTACACGTACCCTTTCAGATCCCTACTTTTGTATCTTCGGGGTAAATACCCAGTAGTGCAATTGCTGGGTTATATGGTAGCTCTATTTTCAACTGTTTGAGGAACCTCCATACTGTTTTCCAGAGTGGCTGCACCAGCTTGCATTCCCACCAACAGTGTAGGAGGGTTCCCCTTTCTCCGCATCCCCGCCAACATCTGTCATTTCCTGACTTGTTAATTTTAGCCATTCTGACTGGTGTGAGGTCGTATCTCATTGAGGTTTTGATTTGGATTTCCCTGATGCCGAGCGATGTTGAGCACTTTTTCATGTGTCTGTTGGCCATTTGGATGTCTTCTTTGGAAAAACGTCTGTTCATGTCTTCTGCCCATTTCTTGATTGTATTCTTTGTTCTTTGGGTGTTAAGTTTGATAAGTTCTTTATAGATTTTGGATACTAGCCCTTTATCTGATATGTCATTTGCAAATATCTTCTCCTATTCTGTCGGTTGTCTTTTGGTTTTGTTGACTGTTTCTTTGCTTTGCAAAAGCTTTTTATCTTGATGAAGTCCCAATAGTTCATTTTTGCCCTTGCTTCCCTTGCCTTTGGGGATGTTTCTAGGAAGAAGTTGCTGCAGCTGAGGTTGAAAAGGTTGCTGCCTGTGTTCTCCTTTAGGATTTTGATGGACTCCTGTCTCACATTGAGGTCTTTCAACCATTTGGAGTCTATTTTTGTGTGTGGTGTAAGGAAATGGTCCAGTTTCATTCTTCTGCATGTGGCTGTCCAATTTTCCCAACACCATTTGTTGAAGAGACTGTCTTTTTTCCATTGGACATTCTTTCCTGCCTTGTCAAATATTAGTTGACCATAGAGTTGAGGGTCCATTTCTGGGCTCTCTATTCTGTTCCACTGATCTGTGTGTCTGTTTTTGTGCTTTGTAATAGAGCTGGAAGTCCGGAATTGTGATGCCGCCAGCTTTGCTTTTCTTTTTCAACATTCCTCTGGCTATTTGGGGTCTTTTCTGGTTCCATACAACTTTTAGGATTATTTGTTCCATTTCTTTGAAAAAAGTGGATGGTATTTTGATGGGGATTGCATTGAATGTGTAGATTGGGTATTTTGATGGGGATTGCATTGAATGTGTAGATTGCTCTAGGTAGCATTGACATCTTCACAATATTTGTTCTTCCAATCCATGAGCATGGAACGTTTTTCCATTTCTTTGTGTTTTCCTCAATTTCTTTCATGAGTATTTTATAGTTTTCTGAGTACAGATCCTTTGTCTCTTTGGTTAGATTTATTCCTAGGTATCTTATGGTTTTGGGTGCAATTGTAAATGGGATCGACTCCTTAATTTCTCTTTCTTCTGTCTTGTTGTTGGTGTATAGGAATGCCACTGACTTCTGTGCATTGATTATATATCTTGCCACATTACTGAATTCCTGTATGAGCTCTAGCAGTTTTGGGGTGGAGTCTTTGGGGTTTTCCACATAAAGTATCATCATCTGCAAAGAGTGAGAGTTTGACTTCTTCTTTGCCAATTTGGATGCCTTTTATTTCTTTTTGCTGTCTGATTGCTGTGGCTAGGACTTCTAATACTATGTTGAATAGCAGTGGTGATAGAGGACATCCCTGCCACGTTCCTGACCTTAGGGGGAAAACTCAGTTTTTCCCCATTGAGAATGATATTCACTGTAGGTTTTTCATAGATGGCTTTTATGATATTGAGGTATGTACCCTCGATCCCTATACTCTGAAGAGTTTTGATCAAGAAAGGATGCTGTACTTTGTCAAATGCTTTTTCTGCATCTATTGAGAGGATCATTGATTCTTGTTCTTTCTTTTGTTAATGTATTGTATCATGTTGATTGATTTGCGGATGTTGAACCAACATTGCAGCCCAGGGATAAATCCCATTTGGTCCTGGTGAATAATCCTTTTAATGTACTGTTGGATCCTATTGGCTAGTATTTTGGTGAGAATTTTTGCATCCATGTTCATCAGGGATATTGGTCTGTAGTTCTCCTTTTTAATGGGGTCTTTGTCTGGTTTTGGGATCAAGGTAATGGTGGCCTCATAAAATGAGTTTGGAAGTTTTCCTTCCATTTCTATTTTTTAGAACAGTTTCAGAAGAATAGGTATTAATTCTTCTTTAAATGTTTGGTAGAATTCCCCTGGGAAGCCATTTGGCCCCGGGCTTTTGTTTTTTGGGAGATTTTTGATGACTGCTTCAATTTCCTTAGTGGTTATAGGTCTGTTCAGGTTTTCTATTTCTTCCTGGTTCAGTTTTGGTAGTTGATACATCTCTAGAAATGCATCCATTTCTTCCAGGTTATCTAATTTGCTGGCATAGAGTTGCTCATAATATGTTCTTAGAATTGTTTGTATTTCTTTGGTGTTGGTTGTGATCTCTCCTCTTTCATTCATGATTTTGTTGATGTGGGTCATTTCTCTTTTCTTTTTGATAAGTCTGGCCAGGGGTTTATCAATCTTGTTAATTCTTTCAAAGAACCAGCTCCTAGTTTCGTTGATCTGTTCTACTGTTCTTTTGGTTTCTATTTCATTGATTTCTGCTCTGATCTTTATTATTTCTCTTCTCCTGCTGGGTTTAGGCTTTATTTGCTGTTCTCTCTCCAGCTCCTTTAGGTGTAGGGTTAGGTTGTGTACTTGAGACCTTTCTTGTTTCTGGAGAAAGGCTTGTATTGCTATATACTTTCCTCTTAGGACTGCCTTTGCTGCATCCCAAAGATTTTGAATAGTTGTGTTTTCATTTTCATTGGTTTCCATGAATTTTTTAAATTCTTCTTTAATTTCCTGGTTGACCCATTCTTTAGTAGGATGCTCTTTAGCCTCCATGTATTTGAGTTCTTTCCGACTTTCCTCTTGTGATTGAGTTCTAGTTTCAAAGCATTGTGGTCTGAAAATAGGCAGGGAATGATCCCAATCTTTTGGTACTGGTTGAGACCTGATTCATGACCTAGGATGTGATCGATTCTGGATAATGTTCCATGGGCACTAGAGAAGAATGTGTATTCTGTTGCTTTGGGATGGAATGTTCTGAATATATCTGTGAAGTCCATTTGGTCCAGTGTGTCATTTAAAGTCTTTATTTCCTTGTTGATCTTTTGCTTAGACAATCTGTCCATTTCAGTGAGGGGGGTGTTAAAGTCCCCCACTATTATTGTATTGTTGTTGATGTGTTTCTTTGCTTTTGTTATTAATTGCCTTATATAATTGGCTGCTCCCATGTTAGGGGCATAGATATTTACAATTGTTAGATCTTTTCGTTGGATAGACCCTTTAAGTAGGATATAGTGTCCTTCCTCATCTTTTATTAGTCTTTGGTTTAAAATCTAATTTGTCTGATATAAGGATTGCCACCCCAGCTTTCTTTTGGTGTCCATTAGCATGGTACATGGTTTTCCACCCCCTCACTTTCAATCTGGGGGTGTCTTTGGGTCTAAAATGAGTCTCTTGCAGATAGCATATCGATGGGTCTTGTTTTTTAATCCAATCTGATAGCCTGTGTCTTTTGATTGGGGCATTTAGCCCATTTACATTCAGGGTAACTATTGAAAGATAGGAATTTAGTGCCATTGTATTGCCTGTAGGTGACGGTTACTGTATATTGTCTGTGTTCCTTTCTGTCTATGTTGCTTTTAGGCTCTCTCTTTGCTTAGAGGACCTCTCTCAAGATTTCTTGTAGGGCTGGTTTCGTGTTTGCAAATTCCTTTAGTTTTTGTTTGTCCTGGAAGCTTTTTATCTCTCCTTCTATTTTCAATGACAGCCTAGCTGGATATAGTATTCTTGGCTGCATATTTTTCTCATTTGGTGCTCTGAATATATCCTGCCAGTCCTTTCTGGCCTGCCAGGTCTCTGTGGATAGGTCTGTTGCCAATCTAATGTTTCTACCATTGTAGGTTACAGATCTCTTCTCCCGAGCTGCTTTCAGGATTTTCTCTTTGTCTCTGAGATTCGTAAGTTTTACTATTAGATGTCGGAGTGTTGACCTATTTTTATTGATTTTGAGAGGGGTTCTCTGTGCCTCCTGGATTTTGATGCCTGTTTCCTTCCCCAAATTAGGGAAGTTCTCTGCTATAATTTGCTCCATTATATCTTCTGCCCCTCTCTCTCTTTCGTCTTCTTCTGGGATCCCAATTATTCTAATGTTGTTTCGTCTTATGGTATCGCTTATCTCTCGAATTCTGCCCTCGTGATCCAGTAGTTGTTTATCTCTCTTTTTCTCAGCTTCTTTATTTTCCATCATTTGGTCTTCTATATCACTGATTCTCTCTTCTGCCTCATTTATCCTAGCAGTTAGCGCCCCCATATTTGATTGCACCTCATTAATAGCCTTTTTGATTTCTACTTGGTTAGATTTTAGTTCTTTTACTTCTCCAGAAAGGGTTTCTCTAATAACTTCCATGCTTTTTTCAAGCCCAGCTAGTATCTTTAAAGTGATGATTCTGAACTCTAGATCTGACATCGTACTAATGTCCGTATTGAGTAGGTCCCTGGCAGTCGGTACTACCTCTTGTTCTTTTTGTTGAGGTGATTTTTTCCGTCTTGTCATTTTGTCCAGAGGAGAATAGATTAATGAGAGAACAAAATGCTAACAGGGTAACAACGTTCCCAGAAAATATACTCTAAACAAATCAGAAAAGACCTGAAGCAGTGGGAAAAGAAAGGGAAAGAGAGAAAAAAGAAAAAGATAAAGATAAAAACAAACAAAAATAGAACAAAACAAAAAAAAAACAGAATGTGATGAAATATGATCAGGCTGGTATATAGATCAGTGCCACACACTAGATTTTGGGTGTATTTTGGTCTGTTAGAAGAAAGTGCCTCCCAAAATTTTAAAGAAAGAAAAACTTATATATGTACAAAAATAAGGGTTGATATGATGAAGGGATGAAATATGACTGTAAAGATGGAAATTATAAAAAATTTTATAAAAGGATTGATAAGAAGTTGTTTGAAAAAAGAAAGAAGAGGATTTTAAAAAAAAAGGGAGAGAATGTGATCAGGCAGGGGAGTAGAAAAAAACCATACACTAGAGATTTAGGGTATATTTTGATCTGTTAGAAGAAACTATCTCAAAATTTTAAAGAGAGAACAACTTATATATATATGCCAAAAATACGGGTAACTACTATGAAGGGATAGAATATGACTCTAAAAATGAAAAATAAAAAATTTTTTTTTTAAAAAGGGATTGATAAGATGTTGGTTGAAAAAGGGAAAAAGAAAAATTCAAAAAAAAAAAGACAGTTAAAAAAAATTAACTTTGAAAGACTAAAGAATCATGGTAAAAAAGCTATGAATTCTATGTGCATTATTCCCCTAGCCTGGAGTTCTGCTGTTCTCATTGATCGGTAAACTTGGTCTTGGCTGGCTGTTCTCACTATCTTCTGGGGGAGGGGCCTGTTGCCGTGGTTCCCAAAAGTCTTTGCCGGAGCCGGAATTGCCCCGCCCTTGCCCGGTCCGGGCTAAGTAATCTGCTCGGGTTTGCTCTCCAGAGCTTTTGTTCCCTGCGAGCTTTCCGTACAGCTTTGGAGGCGGAGAGTGAAAATGGCGGCCTCCCAATCTCCGCCCAGAGGAGCTGAGAACACGGGGCCCCGCTCCTCAGTGCGCCCCCAGAGAAAAGCAGTCTCACTCCCATCTCCCCGGTCTCCGACCACACTCTGTGCTCACCCGGCCTGTGACCGAGCGTTTCTATCTCTGGCACCCGGCCCCGTGTGGAGTCTCCAAACCCAGCAGATCCCTGCGGTGCGCTCCTGCGCTGCTCCTCCCAGGGGAGGAAGGGGAGTCTCCCTGGATCTGCCACTTGTTGGGTCTCTGCTGGAGGAGCAGGGGCCCGACTGTGCCGCGGATCACGGTTTATGGCAACCCCAAGCTGACAGCCCGCGCCTCGGCTCGTCTCTGCAGCCAGCTTCCCTGCTCCGATACCTGGGAGCTCTGCCGCACTCAGGCACCCCTGGTCTTTCTGTGTCCCCGAGGGTCCTGAGACCACACTGTCCCGGAGGGTTCCACCCCCCGCTTAGCCACCGGAGTGACGTCCCTCAGCAGAGCCGACTTCTAAAAGTTCCAATTGTGTGCTCCCTGGCTCTATCACTTGCCAAAAGTGGCCGACGGAGGCCCCTCCCCCGCCGTCTATCCTCCCGAATATCGCCTCGGATTCACTTCTCCGCACGTCCTACCTTCCAGAAAGTGGTCGCTTTTCTGTTCAGAGAGTTGTTGCTCTTCTTTTCTTCGATCTCCTGTTGAGTTCGTAGGTGTTCAGATTGGTTTGACCCCTATCCAGCTGAATTCCTGAGAGGAGACGAAATCCAGGTCTCCTACTCCTCCGCCATCTTGCTCCGCCCCCTCCGAGGTCAGGATTAATATTAAGCCATTTTACAGAAAAGGAAACTAAGCCTTAGCTGAAAAGTGACAAGACTAGTACACAAATTCAGCTGTTTGGCTCCAAAGCCTGCACCCTTACCTATCCTGTTATGCTGCCTCCTTTCAAGCTTTCCATCCACCATTTATACCCTTAATCTTTATTAATTTATCTAGCAAACATTTATTAGACACTTACTGCCTGTCCAGTGAAGGCATTGTGATTGGAAAGATGAAACAAACCCTGCCCACAATAAGGGAACAGCCTAGTAAGTAAGATAATCATGGAAATACAAATTACAATGCAGTGTGAAACTTATCAAAATAGATATATAGACACAAATGGTGCACATTTGTACCAAGTACAGCTTTAATGTTTAAAACTGATTTAAATTGTTGTGTGTCCTTTAAAAAAAACAAACAGTAATACTCTTTCTCAGTAATTAGGTTTCCTGAAACTCATTATGATAAATGTTAGTAGGACAAAGTGAGAGCTTAGTTTAGGCGAAAATACAGAAAGAAAAGAAGGAACTGGTATCACACAATATATGGATATTTCCCCCTCCTCATGAAGATTCTTTCCTAAAAATACTGGGAAGAAATGCAGAATTCCTTCCCATTCCTTAACCATTTCCCCCCTTGGGCAGTATTCTGCTTAACAAATGCATTAGTTTAAATTCAGAAGGCTTTACTCGTAGCTAATTAGATATGAACAATCCTGTCAAAAGGGATGCAGGAGCATGGAACTAATGTCCCCATCTCAAAGGGATGGAAAAATTGTATCCATGCTGCTTTACCTGAGTGCCTGGGCCTGCCATCTGTTACGAAGGAATTTCTCCCCATAATAGGCCTTCTCATTTTCCAGGAAAAGAGATGCCAAATGGCAAACCACAGTGGGGAAAAGCATTAGCAAAAAAATGTGAAGGAAAGAATTCACATCTTTAATATATCAGGAGTCTAATACACATTCATACTTTTGACCCAACAATCTTACTTCTAAGAATATACCCAAAGGAAATAGTGAGGAATTCAAACTACAGTTTTTATACAAAGAGGTTTGTAACAGCATTACTTTTAAGAAAAGGAAAATGACGGGGCGCCTGGGTGGCTCAGATGGTTAAGCGTCTGCCTTCAGCTCAGGTCATGATCCCAGGGTCCTGGGATCGAGCCTCACATCGGGCTCCTGGCTCAGCGGGGAGCCTGCTTCTCCCTCTCCCTCTGCCTCTCTCCCTGCTCATGCTCTCTCTCTCCCTCTCTGTATCTCTGTGTGTCAAATGAATAAATAAAATCTTTAAAAAAAAAAAAAAAAAAAAGAAAAGGAAAATGAAATAAAGAAAACGTCCAAGAGCTGAGGAAGAGTCAAATGAACTCTGGGCAGCTAATAAAAATATATATGCAGGGCGCCTGGGTGGCTCAGTTGGTTAAGCGACTGCCTTCAGCTCAGGTCATGATCCTGGAGTCCCGGGATCGAGTCCCGCATCGGGCTCCCTGCTAGGCAGGGAGTCTGCTTCTCCCTCTGACCCTCCCCCCTCTAATGTGCTCTCTCTCTCCTCTCATCCTCTCTCTCAAATAAATAAATAAAATCTTAAAAAAAAAAAAATATATATATATATATATGCATAGGAACACAAAGAAAATGGAAGGAAAATATTTCCAACATCTCTAAAGTAATCATTTCAGTGTGAAGAAAATAGAAGAACTACTATTTATATTTATTTTTATCTTAAATTTTTAACTATATTTCTGGTTTATGTTTTGTAGTATATTAATTTAATTATAAATGTATGTGACAGATGCACACCCAAACTTTCCTTACTGATAAGAGTTTGCTACCAAGCCTCTTTAGAGACAACTCCTCTAGAGTATATTCATAGGGGTCACTCCAACTGGTCCAGCAACAGCTTACAACAGGAAACACAGGCAGCCGAGGACTGTATGAATATTAGGGGCCTTATCCAAAAGGCTAATATTATCACTGGTCATTATTTTGTGCAGATTAAACCTATGATAATCTGCAATGACAGTTAGTTGGACTTTATGAGCTCTCTCCAATGTGCCCTAACTCAAAAATAGCTAAAAGGTGGATGAAGTCCAAGTGCACACATTCCAGTGGTAAAGTATTAGAACAGGGCAAACATGATTAAGACTTTTAATTAAATCCTGTGACTACAGGGGGCATCTGGGTGACTCAGTTGGTTAAGCATCTGCCTTCAGCTTGGGTCATGATCCTAGCGTCCTGGGATCGAGTCCCGCATCAGGCTCCCTGTTCAGCTGGGGGTCTGCTTCTCCTTCCCTTTCTGCTTTACGCTCCCCCTGCTTGTGCTCTCTCTCTCTGTCAAATAAATAAAATCTTAAAAAAAAAAAAGTCCTGTGGCTATGATCTCTATATTGGTTTGTGAAGGCCAATCACACCTAAGATTTACCCTAGGTGATTCATGTTTTGTTTTGTTTTGTTTTTAGTTTCTCACACATCATTCATAACTTTTATTCAAGAGGATCAAATTCCCGGGATCTTCTTTAAATAAGTTAAACCAATTAAACCTGATCATCATTATGCCAGACAGTCAGAAAAGACTGAACACACACAAAAGTAAACAAATGAAGGCTCTATTTTTGTCCGTGATCCTCAAGTGAAAGCTTGGCTTAACTCCCCTCCAGAAACTTGAAGAGAATAAAATGAGGATAATGGCAGTATATACCACGGGTACGAACTCATACACTGCACCCAGACCACACCAATGATAACAGATGCCAACTGTTGCACACTTACCATGTGCCAGGCTCTATTCCTGGTGCTGTGTGTGTGCCATCGCCTTCCCATTTAAACCTCACTATGGCCTTAGGGGGCTATTTCACAGAAGAGGAAACTGAGGCTAAGAGGGGCTAAGGACTAAGCCCAAGATCACCTACCTAGAAAACTGATGGAGCCAAGACCTGACCCACACAGTCAGAGCCCTGCTTTTAATCTCTGGGTGCGCAAGTCCAGGGATGCAAGGGACTAGCCTGGTGGGCTTCTCTGGTCCAAAGGGAACACCGACTTGGCCCAGGCATCATGGAGGCTCACTTTCACACCCTTCCATTTGCATTATGTTGCCCACAGTTGCTACTTTTATGGTCATAAGCCACCAATTCTAAGTACCACCCTATTTTAACGTATCTGGGATCAGGATGCATCTCCCAATCTCAGGCAACCAGATAGTAGATGTGATATTGTTATACTGCTTGTAGTGTGCATTAAATCAGAATGGGTGTCAGCTTAGAAGAAAATCTCAGAAACCCTAGTGGGGTACCCTTTAAAGAAATGTTGCATCGCAAGCACCTCTGAAGGCAAAAAGGACAGTATTTTGTTTGGAAAAGCAAAGACTTCGAGACTCTGAGTAAGAAAGTGATTTAGAAGAATCAAGCTCAGTGTGAAGTTCGGGAACCAACTTATCTTGCTTATTTGTTCCTTAAATGTGTCTAATAAAAAATCTAAGATAAAATTCTAAAAAAACTCTTTCAAGAAGTATAAACTATTCTAAGGGACAAAAAAAGCTTGTGTGTGTCATGGTTTAAGCGGCAGCATTATTTTTTCTTAGTGTCATATAAAATAATGATATACCTTACAATCACTGGTGCCTTAAATTAAATGATTATCTTCTTACAATATAGCTCAGAGAGGTACCAGGAGCTCTTTCCAAAGAGCCCGTGTAGAATTCATTGACCCAAAGGTTAAAAGTGACTATCAAGAGCAGATGACTCGCAAATCTGCCTCCACAGCCACAGCTCCTCCACCTAAGCCTGCGCCCAGTTTCCATCCCCCTAAAGCCCACTGAACCCCAGAGAGTTTCTGTCTGCCCACTGCTCCCACCTGAACGTACCTGCACCCTGCAGGTGCCTCAGAGTAAAGTCCTCCAAAATCCTTATTACTGATCTCAATCTCTGCTCAGGGGCAGGCACTCCCCCTTCCCAGTAGTCCAAACCGGCGAATTGGGCATCAAAAATTCTTCCCTCTCTCTAACCCTAGTCACAAATCCTATGGCCTCTGCCTCCTCCTATTCCTTCATCCTATTTGCTCCCTGTGAGTGTCCTGGTGGCAGGCTTTCTCCATAGCTCTTGATTTAGCAATTTCCAGTATCACCTGACCGGGTGTCCCCACCTCCAGGCTCTCCAGGCACCAAGCGCCTCTTCAAACCACTGTGACAGTCACAGGCCTATGCCCAAAATGGAGTCCATCTCTCTTTGCTGCTTAAAACCCTGCAAGGTCTACAAATCAAAGCCAAGCCGCCCTCCCCCTGGTGAGCACAGCCCTTTTTAATCTCTGCCTTGGCCCTCTCAGCTCCCACCTTTTTTCATGCCCTTCTTGGCCTGTAGGCTTCTAGAATAAGAATACATACTCTACCTAGCATAAATTACATATTAAATATTTTTGAGGGAATGGGTGAATAAATGAATGGGTTAACAAATTACTTGCTGGGATACTTTAAAGAAAAAAGAATGGATTTTTTAGCATGACATTTTACACTCTGTAGCACTAACATCTTTGTTTTCCTCCCATGAAAGCCAATCCTCCCACCCTTCCACTTGTGAGTCTTGTGCTTACCTATAATGAGCAACTTCACATACCTCATCGATCTCATTTATTTCTTGCCATTGGGTTAGCAGCACCTGGACCGCAGGACTGTGACCATGCTTTGCTGCAAGATGCAGAGCAGCATTCCCCTCCTGCAACAGAGACAAACTCATGATAGAGTCCGCTGCACTGAGCAACATGCCCCTCCAACAGGGCTGAAATGGGGCTTCTGAGAGGTTTCATTTTGATTAAAGCTGTAGTCCAGAGTGTGGGCCACATTATCCAGTTTCAAGTGAAATTTACAATTTTTTAAAGTTTCAAATGAAAAGACATAGTTATTTGAACCAGAAGGGAAACACCATCCATGCTCCTTGTTCTACCTTTGCTGCTAATTTGCTAACAAAAAGTGAAACAATTTAGAAGCAATCCCATATGACCTATGTGAAGGTAAACTGGTGAAAGATTTCTGGGAGATAGTTTAGCAATGTATACCAAATGATTTAATGTGCAAAACTTTTGGACGCACAATTCCATGTGTATGTATGAATTCCTCTTAAGAAAATAATCAAAGATGTGCAGAAAGATACGGGTGCCCATTAGGGTTTCCCTCCCCAGTCTCCAGCAGACCTCAGGGGAGGAAAAGAGGAAACTGGAGTTAACAGCGGAAAAATCCATGTAGTCTATTGACTTCACAAACATTTATGGAATGAAAATTAGCAATCTGGATGTTCCACTGCAAAAGTAGGTTCATTTTATCTGGATATTCCATACTCTGACTGTAGTAACAACTGAACATTCCTGACCAAAATGACATCACCAAATCTATATACCAGGTGTCACTCCCCTTTCTCTTGTTCTCAGCAAAGAAATAAGAGTCCAACTCACCTTGTCCTTTTCTGAAGTGCGTAGATTAAGGAAGATAAGTTTTTCTATCATTTCAGTGTGGCCCCTCTCGGCTGCCCAAAGAAATGGTCTTCTTCCTTTCTGAAAATCAATCACAAAACTCCAGTGTTTATTACACATTTATTGGACAAGCAAGACAACTGACAAGATGGACAGCAGTTTGATGGTTACAAGGAGACCAAGACGGTGCTTCTGGTCATGGCGTGTAGGCCCTTCCCAGGCGATAACAATCTCTGTAAGTCCCAACCAGATCCAGTTCTGAGTTGCTGCCCAAAACTGTGGGAACTCCCCATCAGCACAGAATCATTTTTATGGGGGCAGAAAAGTACTGTTCAGAAGTGTTCCTCCCAAGCACATGGGGAAGTGCCAACTCACAGCCAGACAACAAGATTCATTTTCAAATGTAGGATTTCTACCAACTTTCCAAAATGTTTATTGAATAGTTCTATCACTCAACTATTTATTGAGAAGCTATTAGGTGTCAGATCCTGTCTCAGGTACCTGCACATCACACATCAAGCCTTGCTTTACTGATAAAAATGTTTGAAGCAGAAATTCTCCAGGACTTAACATTTAGATGGCTCAATCAGACATGGAATTTTATCTACTGCTTCTTTTTAGGCCTTCCTTGCTTGCTCATGTATTTATCTCCAACGTTCACCAAAAATCAACAGGAATACTCTTGAGAACAGGTCTATATGAACTGGAATGGAAAAATTAGGCAACATCCAGAGTACATAACTTAAGAAGGATGTTTAGGTATGATTTGTTGGGGAGAAAAGTTCAAATGTAGAATTTTCTGACTGTGGTAATTTCTTAAATTTTTCACACTACTCCATTTGCAATAGCCAAAATGTCATCAAGAAAGTGAAAGACCCACAGAAGACTTAATTTTCAAACTCAAGATATTTTTTTAAAAGATGTTATTTATTTAATCTGAGCGAGAAAGTGCTCGCACACACCCAAGCAGGGGGAGAGGCAGAGGGGGAGGGAGAGGGAGAGACAAACTCAAGCAGACTCTGTGCTGAGCATGGAGCCCTACTCAAGGCTCAAGGCGGGGCTCAATGTGGGGCTGTCTCACAACCCTGACATCATGACCTGAGCCAAAACCAAGAGTCAGACATTTAACCAAATGAGCCACAAGGCGCCCCTCTAACTCCAGATATTTAAAAGAAGAAAAAGGAAGTTGTGGTGGAAAGATGGAGGCAGAAGTATTTTCTTCAATTAAACACTCACAAATTGGCTTGGTGTGTTATTAACCAAAAGCTTAGCAAGATGTTTGAAACGTGGAAAACAAGATACAAGCCTCTCTATAAGAAGGTTCCTAAATCTGAGATTTGTTATCTGATCTGCTAATGCAGGGTAATGAAAAGATCATGGAGACTGTTAACTTGAGACAAACAGCACATGATTCCCCATTAACTGGTAAAAAAAAGAAGGATAAGGAAGGAAAATGCTGAAATAATAATGGCAAAAAAAAAAAAATGTCTACAAGGATCAGCCCTATGGAACTCTGTATTCACACATTTATGGAAGCTGGAGTAACAAAGTAGTACAAAAAATGTTCCTAATTCATTATTCTTGAGCCAGACATGTTTGCCAATGAGGCCTACATCCCCAACCTTCAACCCTGGAAGGCTTGGCTCTCATCATCATTCTCATGAATTCACTAAGGAAGTGCAAAGAGAAGACACGGATTGCTTGGGCCCCCAATTTTCTGATTTTCTGCAAGTTATTAGACACCTAATTGAAAAACAGAATTTAGGGGCGCCTGGGTGGCTCAGTTGGTTAAGCAACTGCCTTCGGCTCAGGTCGTGATCCTGGAGTCCCGGGATCGAGTCCCACATCGGGCTCCCTGCTCAGCAGGGGGTCTGCTTCTCCCTCTGACCCTCTTCCCTCTCGTGCTCTCTCTCATTCTCTCTCTCTCAAATAAATAAATAAAATCTTTTAAAAAAAAAAGAAAGAAAGAAAGAAAGAAAGAAAAACAGAATTTAGTCTTGATCCCTGAACAACACTGTGGAAATGACAGACCAAAAATTATTGTGTCTGGCTTACACAAATATCTGCAAACGGTGACAATGGATAAAGGTTTATATAAAAAAAAAAATCACAAAAAAGGATGTGTGAGAGATATGATTATATACTACATGAAAACATTTAGTCACACACCCTTATAAATTATTTACTTATTTGTTCCACAATTATTGAGCATCCGTGAATATGCCAGATGTTGTGCTCAGCAACAAGAAGCTCTGAGGCCAACAGGGAAGATGGACACATGAGCAAGTAATTATAATGAAATGCAGTAAGGGAGAGCTGGTGATATGTGGGGGTACATAACTCAGTATGAGTGTGTGTTTGTGGGTGGGGAGGCAAGTGACAAGAAATGGTGGAAGAAGGCCTTTTAAATTCGCTAATGCACTGGAACGGGAGACAAGAGCACTGGTGGTGACATTTTCCACTGGGAGCCTGTGCCCTGTTTTTACAGAACTGTTAATCACAGGCTCCTGCTTCTTCCACAATCTATCCCTTGGTCACATCGTTTGGCTCAGGGATGGTCACATGCCAAGCTACGCCAATCAGAGTCAACTATGGGATATTTTTCTGGCACATTCTGTTTGTATCTAGAGTAATCGGCTAAGCCGTCATCAGCCCTCTTTGTCACCTGACAAGAAGAACCCACCTAAGAATGAAGCCAGCACAGTGGCAAGTACAGATGAAAAATGCAAAACGAGACAAGAGCCCTGCTGATATCCTGGGCGCTGCTGGATTCAGACATACCTGAAGTTACCTGTGCATGAAGTGTTTGAGTGAGTCAATCAATTCCTTTTTTTTTTAAGATAGATTTATTTATTTGACAGAGAGAGAGGGAGAGATAGTGAGAGCAGGAACACAAGCAGGGGGAGCGGGAGAGGTAGAAGCAGGCTTCCCGCGGAGCAGGGAGCCCGATGCGGGGCTCGATCCCAGGACTCGGGGATCATGACCTGAG
The DNA here is from genome assembly GCF_002201575.2 of Neomonachus schauinslandi. Taxonomy (NCBI): domain Eukaryota; kingdom Metazoa; phylum Chordata; class Mammalia; order Carnivora; family Phocidae; genus Neomonachus; species Neomonachus schauinslandi. The sequence goes on along the minus strand of NC_058409.1, from coordinate 54,093,203 downwards.
CCGAAAGCAGACGCTTAACGACTGAGCCACCCAGGCGCCCCTCTTTTTCTTTAAGTAGCTGGAGTTGAGCTTCTGTCACCTTTCACTGGCAGGGCTTCCTTAAACCAACCACCCTATCTCAAAGAATTATCAGTGACTTCAGCGCCCACCAGAGGGTCTCCTTGGCTTCCGCTAAACATTTCAGAATCACAGAATCACCACAGGCCACACCTGACACCAGTCTACTCTGAAGATATAAGACACAAACCAGAGCTTGCCAATGTCAGCTGTCCCTCCTCAAACCATGTCCCACACAGCTGTCCAGGAGCTGTTGGCTTTTACCCCCCAGAGGACAGCTCAGTTGCAAGGTGACAAGTCCACCCTGGGCAGGTGTTGGAGCCACCCTGGCTTAGAAGGCTGGTGCCCCACTGGAACAAATATCACTTGTAACAACTCCTCAAGCATAGCTTCAGGTCCTCACAAGGGACATGCCCAGGTAGTTATAAGAGTCACTACCTACAGAGAAGCCCAAAGTACGGCATCCTCCTCTAGTGTTTAGAGGTCATCTGTAGTTCCAAGTCCAAATGCAATTTGCTAATTAGGGGTCATTTTTATCACAAGCAATGCTTATCTTGTTTACAGTGACACAGAGCCAGAAAGCTAACCGAAGTTTAAATTCTCATGCAGAAGCAAAAGGGGTTTTGTTAGCCCTTTACCCACAGAGACCATAAATAATACATGAGGGTGTTGTGTCCTAGAGTAGACATCTGCTGCTTTGTCTCTATGTTTCTTTCTTCTAGTAACAGCAGCTTCATTTTCCTTTAGAGAACTTCCCCAATTATATGCACATATACTCTGCCATTTACCCTTTCCCTCTGCCCCTCCCCCCACTCATGCACACATGTGTGCTCT
>NC_058409.1:54012229-54092302 GCF_002201575.2 Neomonachus schauinslandi | reverse complement strand
TTTTTTTTTTTTAGGATTATTTATTTATTTATTTATTTGACAGAGAGATAGAGAGCACAAGTAGGCAGAGAGGCAGGCAAAGGGAGAGGGAGAAGCAGGCTCCCTGCCAAGCAGGGAGCCCAATGAGGGACTCAATCCCAGGACCCTGGGATCATGACCTGAGCCGAAGGCAGCCGCTTAACCGACTGAGCCACCCAGGCGCCCAGGAATTTTCTTTCTTATGAATCAAAATCCATAAGAATATCCATAAGAGGGGTGCCTGGGTGGCTCTGTCAGTTAAGCTTCTGACTCTTGCTTTCAGCTCAGGTCATGATCTCAGGGTTGTGAGATCAAGCCCCATGTCAGACTTAGCACTCAGTAGGGAGTCTGCTTGAAAGTCTTTCCCTTTCCCTCTGCCCCTCCCCCCACTCATGCACACATGTGTGCTCTCTCTCTATAATAAATAAATAAATAAAATCTTAAAAAAAAAAAGAATATCTATAAGAATATCTTGAAACTGCTAGGAGCAAGCTTTCCCACCATGTGGAGAGTGTATCTATCAATAATGCCAACAGAGAGACAACAGAGAGTTAGAGAGGAAGGAAAAAAAGAGCTGGATCCAGCCATGCCTCAAGCCATTCAGATATATCCTCACACTCTTTAGTTAGCAATAAATAAATTACCTCTATTGCTTAATCTAGACTAAACTAGATTTTTATCACTCATAACAGAAAAAAGTCTAACTAATAACATAGTTAGCAGTTTGGGGACAAATACTATTAGAAATACCAGAGGTCTGTTCAACTTTATTTATTTTTAATTATGTTCAGTTAGGGGCGCCTGGGTGGCTCAGTTGTTAAGCATCTGCTTTCGGCTCAGGTCATGATCCCGGGGTCCTGGATCGAGCCCCGCATCGGGCTCCCTGCTCAGTGGGAAGCCTGCTTCTCCCTCTCCCACTGCTCCCTGCTTGTGTTCCCTCTCTCACTGTGTCTCTCTCTGTCAAATAAATAAATAAAATCTTTAAAAAAAAAATTATGTTCAGTTAGCCAGCATATAGTACATGATTAGTTTTTGATGTAGTGTTCAACGACTCATTAGTTGCGTATAACACCCAGTGCTCATCTGTTCAACTTTAAAATGGCCTTACTCTTGGGGTCACCTGGATGGCTCAGTTAAGCATCTGCCTTCGGCTCAGGTCACGATCCCAGAGTCCTGGGATCAAGTCCTGCTTCTCCCTCTGCCCCCCACCTGCTCCTGCACTCATGCTCTTCCTCTCTAATAAATAAATAAAATCTTAAAAAAAATAAATGCCCTTACTCTTACCCTTGGCTGCTACAAAGACTTGCATTTCCACATGGCTAAACAAAGTGACAGAGGACCCACCCCCAAAGAAAGCCTAATCTGATAAGAAATGGGAGGTTATCACTGATGAAATATTTTTCCTCACCAAGAAAACAGTTATTACTTTAAACTTTGGATGCCCTTTAAAAATGTTACCAGCAAGAAAAAAAAATGTGAAAGCCAAATTACACAAAATAAGGGCATTTAAAGTAATCCATATCTTAGAAACATATCAGAAGGTAGCATAAAGATGAAGTGACAGTAAAATGAGATATAAATCTTTTCTCCCATTTTAGCATACATTATTAGAGAAAATAACATCAACTTTAAAAATACATGTTTTTTTAAAAAATATATAGTTTCTTACCATGTCTTATTTCCTTTTTTAACCACCAAACCCTTCTAAAATGCTGTTCAAGTCGGCCTCTATCCAGTACAGTCCCCCGGGACTAACTCCTACCTGCAAGGAGGGAGATCTTCCAGCCAGGACAGTGGAACCTGGCGTCAGAGCTCCCGTTTCAGAGAAACCACAATGCCTTCCCAGCTCAGGATCCCAATTCCCTTCCCTAATTAACGAAAATAAGGAGGGGCCAGAATTCCTGTTACCTTTTTTCCTTAATTAATACAATGTCTATTTAACCCAACATGTTTTAATTGAATGTATTTAAATTGTTTGCATGTGAATAAGTCTGAGGGGTTGCAACTGTTTATTAGAAATTATTTTTCATTTTTAAGTTTATTAGCAGGGTTATCAAATTTGACAGGTTAACAAATTCAGCAAAAATTTCATAAACAGCCATTATAAATGGACACCCAAAATCCAAACTGACCATCCTTTCCCACAGCGACCCCAGAGATGATGGGAGGAGAGCCTCTGAGAGGAAGCCAGGGAGAACCTAGCACAAAGCCCCCCAGTGCCCCGTGTGCAGGTCTATCCCCCATGACATTTCCCCTTACCCTGGGACCCTCACAACAGAACCCCGGCATAAGGGAAAACCGAGCAGGTTCCTTAATAATTAGAGATTTGAGAGGGAAAAAGAAAGTTGCCATGAATTAAAAAGTGCTGAAGGAGGGGCGCCTGGGTGGCTCAGTTGGTTAAATGTCTGCCTTTGGCTCAGGTCACGATCTCAGGGTCTTGTGATCGAGCCCCGCTTCGGGCTCCCTGCTCAGCGGGGAGTCTGCTTCTCCCTCTCACTCTGCCTGCCGCCCCTCCCCCACCGCCCCGGACCCCCCCGGGTTGTGCTCTCTCTCTCACGCTGTCTCTTTCTCTCTTTTAAAAAAAAAAAAGTGCTGAAGGAACAATGTGTTAAATATGCAGTCACGAAACTAGGGTGGGTGGGGTGAGGTCCCCCCTTGCACACTGGAGCCCTTAAATACTGGCTTCAGGTCCATATAAGAAGGTATGTCTTCCCAAATCCCCTCATGCTCATTATTCCCAACCCTCCAAAAAGGGAAGCTTCTTTGCATTTTGATCTCTAAAGGCTTCCTATAAGATTCCTTTAAACCAATGGAAGTTCCCATAAGTCTGCAGCTGAAACCAACCTAACAGGGTACCACCAAACTCTTATAAATATTCAACAACTATTCATATACTCTAAGGCCATTCCTTTCTCTGCCCCTGCTCCACGCCAAACATTTTGAGTACTTATTTTTGACCACTAGATGGAAGTTCACATGTAGATTCAAAACATCTATACTACTTTACCAATAACTTCTCCTGGCTGCTCTAATCTCTCTCCCCTGGAGAGGCCACAGAGCTGGAAGAAACCTCAAAATATTTTCCAGTGTCTTCCATCTCTCTCATCCCCACCCACACTCTCCTGGGCCTAGTTAAATCTCTTTTATTAATAAAGACCTCCCCCCCACAAGGCTTTCCTTGCTAGCTTTTGGAGTTCCCTCTGGGCTGAAGAGAATTTTGCCAGTGCTGGTCAGGTCAGCAGGCTCTCCATCACTTTCTGCTGAGAAGAAAGTAGGCGAGAGGGCCAGCTGTGAAGGTGTAGCAGTCATTTCTATCAAATGTATTCAGTGAGTTCCACAGTACTTTTAAGCAAACACAGATGGAAAAATCTAATGATGAATTAATATACCTTGAGCTCCTGATCCCAGATTCTACTGGGTTTTGCCAACATCCTTGACCTACTCACAGATCTCAGAAAAAGAAAAGACTTTGTCTTTTGCATTGATCCATCTAGGTTTCTTACAGAACTAAAATTGGACTCAGAGATTCTTCTCTCCCTAAATGAGCCAGGGGACTCATTATTTGCTCATTCCTCATATGTCTCTGAATCCATCTTAATTTTAACATCTCTCAGCTGGACATGTCTGCACAGTCTGCTGCCAAGACTCCTCCGCACTTTTCCCCAACAGACAGGGGAGGAGGGAGAGGGGCGGGGACAGGACAACCCCGGAGCCAGCTAAAGAGATGGTGGCCAAGAAGGCTGCTGGCCAGCAGAAGCTGCAGACGTGGCCAAGACTTCCCAGAAACCTGCTCTGGTCCTTGAGCCCCTTCAGCTTACCTGATCCTCCCCACACCCTGCTGTCTCCTGTAATATCAGCCAGAGCCCATTGAAAGGGAAGACTGTCATGGGTCTCCTAGATAACAGGCCCTCAACAAAGATCTGCTAAATTGAACTGAGTGGAATTCATTCACAGGTCTCATCCCTACTTAGCATCAATCCAAACTAGAATGATCTAACTTCCTCACTGTGTCACTATTTGACTATGATTATCAATTTGAGGATATCAGGGTATTTTATCCTATAATAATTGTGATAATACCTACCATTTAGTGAGCACTTACCATGTATCAGGCTCTTGGCTAAGTGCTTTATACTCACTAACTCATTCAAACATCCCAACAGTGGCTGTTCCAATATTGCTACATAGGAACAGCTTAGGGGTAGTGTGTGACTGGAAAGGGGTGGTAGAATGGCTTACAATGAAGTTCAATGGCATAGATTTTTTACATAAAACTGAGGAAATATCAATCATCTATATGAAACCATGGAGGTATTGCTGATAAAAATTATATGGAAGCCAAAACAGCCCCCCTCCCCAATCATCCCTTACACACACTGAGGCTTTCAGCAGTTGGAAAACTTGCTTAAAGCTCATAGCTAATATATATGCCCAGACCACAGTCCAAGTCTGTCTCTAAGCTGTAAATGTTGCTCAGTCATACTCAGAGGAAATAAAACAAATTTATAGACTTCATTTGAAGAAAGAGTTGTTGTTTTTAAGACTAAGGTTCAGGGGCACCTGAGTGGCTCAGTCGGTTAAGCATCTGCCTTCAGCTCGGGTCATGATCTCCGGGTCCCGGGATGGAGCCCCACATCAGGCTCCTTGCTCAGTGGGGAGCCTGCTTCTCCTTCTGCCTGCCACTAGCCCTGCTTGTGCTCTCTCTCTCTTTCTCTCTCTCTCTTTGTCAAATAAATAAATAAAATCTTTTTAAAAAAAGACTAAGATCAGAAAAGAATGTGAAAGTTTTTTACAAGAGGTGAAATGAGGTATTACTGCTTAATTTCTGGAGAGACTTTATGGAGAATAATGTTCTAGGCACAGTGAAAAGGAGGTCACATTTGAAATCAAAAGGTCAGTCTCACAGGGTATTCTCCCCTAGAGAGAATAGGGGAGAGAAAAGCCTAGAGAAAAGCCTAGAAGAAGATACTCCAGGAAAAAGACAGTCCCTGGCACATAGGGAATGCCCATCTGAGAAGGGAGACAGGAGAGCAGGCCGGCATGGTGACTGGGGTCAGCTAGACCTGAATTCAAATCCTAGCTCTCACTTTCCAGTTTTGGGACATTGGACGAGGTACTTAGCTTCTCTGAACCTCAAATTCATCACCTTTAAAATAAGCAAAATCATGGGGCGCCTGGGTGGCTCAGTTGGTTAAGCGACTGCCTTCGGCTCAGGTCATGATCCTGGAGTCCCGGGATCGAGTCCCGCATCAGGCTCCCTGCTCGGCAGGGAGTCTGCTTCTCCCTCTGACCCTCCCCCCTCTCGTGCTCTCTCTCTCTCTCTCATTCTCTCTCTCAAATAAATAAATAAAATCTTTAAAAAAAAAATAAAATAAAATAAGCAAAATCTTTCTGTATATGATTATGGGAATTATGGGAATTAACAGGATAATTCATTCATTCAGCAATGATTTGTTAAGCATCCATATACACCAGGCCCTAGACCTCTCAATGAAATAATGTATGTAAATAGCTTTCCTCTGTACCTAGCACACTAATAAATACTCAATAAGTGGTGACTGTTATTAGTATATATCTCCTTATGAAAAGAAAAAGAATGTACGCAAATACGGTAACACTGCATTATATTCCATGATTCCATTACTGCATAGTCTTGGATCAAATATACTCCCAAAAGGCCAAGCATAATGGAGTAAAATGCAAACATACATTGTGAATACAAAACAGGGTAGATACTGTCCACAATCAGCCAGGATGAGGGAACAGAGAGGGAAAAAAGAATCTGGATGCTTGCTCAATACTTCCTGCCCTTCCCACATGAGATGCCTGGGCCACCACCAACACCAACACCTCTCATCTGTTCTGTCCTCTGCCAGAGTGATGGAGGAGCTAGCTACAGGGCCAGGTCTGTCTGTGCTGGCTGCTTTCGCAGCTCTAGCAGGAGTAGGAAGAAAGAAGAATTTGGTGGCGTATGCATAGGACCTCTCCTACTATAGCAAACACACCTTATCAGGCTGGTCCAGGTCCTTCAAATGCAGATCTTGAATGAGGTACTCCACGATGCGTACATTATTGCTCTGAGCTGCAAAGTGGAGGGCATTCATTCCATCCTCAAGAGAGCCAAGGTGGGGGGACATATATACACAATGATCTGAGAACCTCCCCATCCTGCACTGGGGCAGTGAGAACTATGTCCAGGTGTGACCCACATACCTACCTGATTCTTGGCCCTCTGGTCTGCTCCAGCTCTAATGAGCATGAGCATGATCTCGAGACTTCCAGACCAGGCTGCAAGGTGAATTACTGTCAAGTCGTGCTTCCCCAAGAAGAGAAAAGAAAAGCGTCTGTCACTGGAATGAGCTACAACACACCACCTCAGTTAACAAAGGCCAAGATAATACTCAAGTGTTAAAAATTAACAAATAGGGAAAAAATTTAATATACAGCAAATGTGATACTTCAATTCAATGGGGAAAAGGAAGACATTTAATAAGTGCTACAGGCACAAGTCATTTTCTACAGGGAAGAAAATAAAATTAAATCCTATATCATATTATACACACACACAAAAGCACACAAAAATATTAGAAGAAAATCTAGACTGTAAGGTACAGTGCCTTGATCCACAAGTTATAAAAGGAAAGATGATAAAGTCAAGAAACAAATGATAGATCTTTAAAAATGTATTTTAATAAAGATAAATGGTTACTTTTTCTAATACATGAAGCCTCTTACAAATCAACAAAAAGAAGGCAATTAAACCAACTGAAAAAGTGGACCAAAAAAAGGTGCTCTCTAAGGTATTAGTGGAAATGAACAATTATGGTTTCAGCAATCTGGCAATAGCTATTGAAATTTTCAATTCAACCAGCAATCCCACTACTAGGAATCTATCCCCTGAAAATGAGTTTTAGGACCTAATGTTATGTAAACAAGGATATTAATTATAACCCTTAAAAATGAGAGCAGGGTAAATGTCCATCAATATAAGAATGCTGAGCAAATTAGGGCGCAGTCATATCACATCAAGCAGCCATTACAAGTAAGAGTTAGAGCTATAAAAACTGACTTGCAGAGATTTCCATGAGGTAGCTGTTAAATGTGAAAAGTAAGATGCACAAAAAAATATAATCCCATTTTTTATAAAACAAGCAATGACAAAAACTCATGTGTGTACACGTATGTATCTATATCTGTCTAAGGTGGGCACGTAGGTAGATGGATGCTCGATACCAATATAGATATGATTACATGAGCATGAGGAAAAGTACAGAAATAAACACACATTCTCCGCATTGTTAAATGTAGTTACTGGAGAAGGAGCAGGTGCACAAAAAAGAAAAAACAGAGAAGACTGAGGTTATAAAAAGAATCCTACTTATATATAAATCATTTGAAATACTCTCTCTATAAAAATTATATAGGTGTGCATGTGCATGTACACATGCATGGAATAGACTGAGAGAGACTCAGTAAGGACCTACTGACCCTTAGGGACGCTGTGGGCAGTTAGACTTGTAGACTGAATGAGCAGGAGAAAAGTGTGAAAGGAAAGAGCCAGCAGTTAACAATGGCTATCTCAGGAAGGTGGAGTTGGAGGGTACTAAACTGGGAAAGCTGGGACTTGCATCCTAGGCCCCAAGTTAGAGAAGTAATATAGAGCATACCTTATGAGCATGATCTGTAGAGTCAAAAGAAACTGACCTCCAATTTGGCTCTCCTACTTCAAGTACTATGTTCTAGTTAACACTCAGCCTCAGGTTCCTTATCTGTAAGTTCCTGTGTCTGCTTCTCTGTTTCCTTTTATCTCTGTCAAAAAATCATCCATTGCTCTGTTGAAGTCCTTCTAAATGCCTTCTAAATGTCATCCTTCCAAAAAGTAAGCCTTCTCAGCACATCTTATTGCATCTCTTAATCGACTTTATTTGTAAGCCACGAAACCAGTTTGCTAGATGTATACAATATGACTAAATCAACAAGGAAGAAGGGTCTGTGGGGGGGCACTTTCTTTTGCCTTTTGGCATTTACTTTGGCTACCACAGAAACTGCATTAACGTATTCTCTTCTTCTTGGGTAAGTACAGATACGAAGAAGTGAAAAGGAAGTCCCAGATTATTGAGGTGTAACTCTAAATCAGTTGTGCTCAATGGGGGACAGGGGGGCAATTTTGCCCCCAGGGGACATTTGGAGATGTCAGAAGATACTTTTGATTGCTGGGGCTGAGTGGAGATATTGGCATTTAGTGGGTAGAAGCCAGAGATACTGCAAAACATCTTATAATCCCAAACAGCCTCCCACAACAACAACAAAAAAATCATCTGACCAAAATGTCATAGGGCCATTGTTGATAAACCCTGCTTTAAATGTCATACTCCATAAAATTTACATTTCGGCTGCCACACTACCCAGTGAGTTAGTCTATTTAAGCCTATTTATATATTTACAATCCCAATATGCAGAAAATGCTCACCAATTTCTGCACTCTTCCCCAAGGACTAATGATGTACAACAACCAGTTGAGGTTTTTCAAGAAATGTGCCCTAAACACAGTTCTACTCCTTAATTACTCTTCTCTACAAACTAATGGTCTCTATTCAGGAATACTAAATCCAGTTTCACATATGGTCAAAAAAGAGGTCAGAAATATTTTTTTTAAAGATTTTATTTATTTGACAGAGAGAGAGAGACAGCAAGAGAGGGAACACAAGCAAGGGGAGTGGGAGAGGGAGAAGCAGGCTTCCTGCAGAGCAGGGAGCCCGATGCGGGGCTCGATCCCAGGACCCTGGGATCATGACCTGAGCCGAAGGCAGATGCTTAACGACTGAGCCACCCAGGCACCCCCAGAAATATTTTTGATAGAAGATAAATCACACTTTGATAGGAGCTCTATTTTTGAACTCCTATATTCCATATATTTGAAGCCATATATTCCAAGTGGAGCCATCATTCCTCAGAGGAAAAGAATCACTGATCACAGATGTTAATTCCCTCACAAAAATGTTCATAAAATTATGTCTTGTGACATGAAACTGACATACCTAGGACAGTTTGTGAGCATGTGTCATGGATTACACTCAGAGTGTACAGAATGCTCTGTCAAGTGTAAAAGGCCCACCGTTGGTGACGCTCTGTCCCTATCACCAGTGTGATCACAAGTGAGAAGGTCATTAACTTCCCCTGAGGAGCACATGCATGGGAGTACCTTCCCAGAGATAAGAAGCTCTGAGAGCTGATGCCTGTCATTATCCTCTAAGCACCACCTGCTCTCCATCTGGGATCCTTGATTCACATCCGGAGTAAGAGCCTCCATTTATCTAGTGTGCCTGTTCCCAAGATTCAGGGATGCCACCAACTTTGAACCTGAAGCTCTCAGCACCTGGGCCATGCATTTGATCCTTAGCTTGCAGTGCCTTGAAAGATACATCATGTCAATGGTCTTGGTCCTTGCTCCCTTAATAGACTGTACACCCCTTTGAGCAGGGACTGTATCTCCTGCCAGTGCTTCCTGACACAATCACCTGGGGATCTTGTTAAGTCACAGATTCTGATTCAGGAGGTCTGGCGTAGGCTCTGGGATTCTGCATGTCAAGCTCTGAGGAAATGCCGGTGTTTCTGGTCTCAGGACGACACTTTGAGTAACAAGAACTTAAATGCTGTTAAATCCCCAGTAGTTGGCATTGAGACTTACCCACAGCAGGCAATGAATAAATATTGATGGTGAAGGGGTTCAATTTCTGGCTCTTTACAAACAGGTGTTAGAAGACAGATCTGCCAGGGGCGCCTGGGTGGCTCAGTTGGTTAAGCGACTGCCTTCGGCTCAGGTCATGATCCTGGAGTCCCGGGATCGAGTCCCGCATCGGGCTCCCTGCTCGGCAGGGAGTCTGCTTCTCCCTCTGACCCTCCTCCCTCTCATGCTCTCTGTCTCTCATTCTCTCTGTCTCAAATAAATAAATAAAATCTTTAAAAAAAAAAAAAAAAGAAGACAGATCTGCCAAGTCAAACTCAAGGCTCATGACCCAGATAAAGAAAGTTTGACCAAACACAGCATTGCCTGAATTATAAAAAGCAATTTATTAGTTACGTTCTAATACCACTGTGAATAATTAAGTTATAGAAATATTAAACTGAGTGAAACTTTCAAGGTGGAGTACAGAGATACATCTGGAATATATATGTATTAATACCATATTTCCCATCTGACAGCATTTCAATCTCACAAGGCCAAATTACAAAAAAGCTGATGCTAGCTTCCAAATGTATGTTTGGAAAAGCCTCAAAGAGAGTGAGTTGGTAGAACATCTCTTCATCATTTCAGGAATAACTGACTTACACTCTGACAGAAACCAGTAGTATATTTAATATATTAGAAACATGGCGATCCTCAGACATGCTGTGTAAAAGAAAGGATGCTATCAACCTGGGCAATGGATGTGTAAGTGTTCATTGTACAATTCCTTCTACTTTTTAGTATGTTAAAGATTTGGGATTATGGTCTTGGGTACGATGGAGTAAGTACACTGTCTCTCCCACCACACGTGACTAAAATCTCCAGACAAAATGCATAGAGTAGCTATTTGAGGACTCTGAGAAGTAAATGGTAGCAGGTAGATTGGGAAGTAAACCAACACTCAAAATATAAACAAAGAGGGTTTCCTGATTTGGTTTTTGTTTTTTTCCTTCCATATCTTCCAGCTTGAACTCAAGGCAGTGTAAGTCACAGAAGTGTGCTCTGGGCACAGACAGAAAGAACTCCAAGAGAAGCCCTCTCTTTCTGGGCTAAGGAGCAGAAGGGTGGTCCTACAGGACGGAGAAAGTAGGGGAAATACTGTTTCTTTATTCTCTTCTGGGCCTGCTCCAGGCAAGCCTCACTCCCAAAGCTGGAACCCTGTGGTAGAAGGGACAGCAACAGCACTAAGTGGGCAAGCACCTAAAACTGACAGAGAAATCCTCTCAGACTAAAGGAACTGTGGTCATACTTCTCCCTCTCCCTCTGCTATTCCCTCTGCTTGTACTCTCTCTCTCTGTGTGTGTGTCAAATAAATAAATAAAATCTTTTTAAAAAAATATTTAAAATACAGGTAAGTTGGAATTCATCAAAATTTAAAACTTTTGCTCTGTGAAAAAGATAAGCTACAGAGTGTGAGAAAATACTTGCAAATCACAGATCTAACAAAGGACTTGTATCTGGAATATATAAAAAACTCTCAAAACTGAACAGTAAGAAAACAACCCTATTAAAAAAAGTACTCAAAAGATTTGAATAGACACATCACCAAAGGAAATATACAAATGGTAAATAACAGAAGATGCTCGATATCATTAGCCATTAAAGAAATGCAAATTAAAATCACAAGGAAATGCCAATACACATCCACTAGAAAGGCAAACATTGAGGAGAAAAAATGAAAGCTACGAGAGCTGATGAGGATGTAGAACAATGGAGTTCTGTTACACCGCTGCTGGGAATGCAAGGCAGAGCCACTACAGAAAACAGTCTGGCAGCTTCTTGTATACAGCTTACTGTATGACCCAGTAATCTCACTCCTAGGGCTTTGTACTAGAGAAATGAAAACTTACGCCTACATAAAACTGGTACACAAATGTTGATAGCACCTTTATTCATTTTGTTGTTGTTGTTGTTGTTCTTTGTGTAAAAATTTACATTTAGATTTAGCCAGCTGGACTCAGTTTAGATGATCCCAGTTTTGTTGGCAACATCCAAAGCATCATAGTCAGGAGCCAGTTGAACATATGCCTTCTTCTCTCCATCAGGCCTGATCAAGGTGTTGACCTTTGTCACATCAGTGTTTGATCTGGTGCTTGTTGGCCTTAACATCCACAATGAACACAAGTGTGTTGTTCTCTTCTGTTTTCTTCATGGCTGACTCAGTAGTCAGGGGGAACCTGATGATGACATAGCGGTCAAGCCTGTTTCTCCTGGGGGCACTCTTTCGAGGATATTTGGGCTTCCTTCGGAGATGCAGTGTCGTGGGCCGTCAGAAGGTAGGTGATGTGCAGATCATCTTTTTTTGTGTGACTGTGCAGGCCTTTCAACACTGCTTTCTTGGCCTTCAACTTCTTTGCTTTGGATTCACCTTTTGGAGGTGCAGGGGCTTCCTTCTTAGCCTTTGGCGCCATCTTTGTGAAAGGGATAGCAGCTTAATTGTAATAGTCAAAAACTGGAAACAACTCTAACGTCCTTCAACAGGTGAGTGCATAAATAAACTTGTGGCATATCTACATACTGAAATACTATTCAGCAGCAAAAAGGGAGGAATTATTGATACATACAATATGAATGAATCTCAGAGAGATTTTGCTGAGTGAAAGAAGCCAGTGTCAAAATGTTATATGCTACCTGACATCATTTATACGGCATTCTCAAAAAGGCAAAATTATGGAGATGGAGCAGAGATCAGTGGTGTCCAGGGTGGGTAAGGGTTTGACTACAAAGATGCAGCATGAGGATATTTTCTGGGTGATGCAATTGTTCTGTATTTTGATTATGCTGGTGACTACATGAATCTACACATACATTAAAATTCATATAACTGTACACCAAAAAGAAAGAAAATTGTATGGTCAATTTAAAAATTAAAATAAAAAGTTACTGTATCAGGGTTTCAATGTCAAAATTGAGAATAGACTCTTGGCAATCAGGTCTATTACCAAATCATCTTTTGCAGGCTAACTAACATTGCAAAATAATCAAATAACAATTTCCAGACCCCAACAACATGTTAAGTACAATAACCATAATATAACTTATTACCCTCACAAAATTGGAGAGCTTTCAGTGCCAATTTTTAGTAAGGGGTACTTCTTCATTCTGATTCTATTATATCAATTGACTTGCCTACCAATCTCAGAGGAATAAAATAGACAGAGAAGGATATGCTCCCCTGGTAAAACAAAGAAAAATTTTCATCATTATCATGTCTAGGCCATGTTTACACCAACAAAACCAACAATATGACCAACTGGTTTGATCTGACTGCATTCACTCATCTTCCAAAGATTTACTAAGCACATACTAAACCCAGGACCTGGAAGAATGAAAGTAAAGCAGGGCTGAGTTTTATCTTTCAATGAGTCAATCCAGCCAGAAAATAGAATAGCTCTGTGAAAACCTTATGAACACTTTAGGAACAATGGCCCATTTGGTTAACTAAGAACCAGCAGCCACAGTCCATAGGATTCTAAAAATCAAGACCGTCATCTTTCATTGCAACTGGAGATGATGAACGTGATATTGGGTACATCCAGCCCAAGTGGTTTTCTTGCACCATGGTAAAGTAGTAAGTGAAGTTGGGAAAAGTAGGGAGAAAATCCTTAGGGTGGGTTTTGATATCAAGGCAGACAAATAGTTAACTGCTTTGGGGCTAACAGCATGGTCTCTGGAACCAGGTAAACCAAGTTCAAATCCTGCCTTCACCCCTTCTTAGATGTAATTATTGGGCAAGATATTCAACTTCTCTGTCTTAGGCTCTTCGCATGAAAACTGTATTTTTAGTAACACTTTTCTCACAAGGTCGGGAGACAAGGTTGGGCACTAAATATCAAAGTCCTAAGACTGGTGCCCAGTACATAGTATGTACTTAATAAGCTTTATTAGAGTTCACACAGCAAAGTCAAGATTTAATGTCCCTGAGGCCAGTTAGCTTCTGTCCTCCATGTCCCAAATTATACTATGGGCAACCACCTTATTCTTACAAATGCATATTACTAGCCATAAGGTCAATATGAGAAAATGGGCAACAGCCTAAGTCCTACAAGTAATAGGTAAACAATTTAGTTACCAAATACACCCTAAAGAGATCTTTCCAAAGTGAAAACTGAATTTGGAAATATTCTGTGTGTATGTGAAGAAAAGATAACTGAAGTGACCAGATTTTCCCCATACACTGGTTATGCTCCAATCCATTCTACCAAATGAAGATGATCTTACCTTATCAGCAATATCCACTCTTGCCTTGTGATTAAGCAAGAAATCCACCACAGATAAATGATTTGACCCCACTGCAAAATGCAAGGCTGTGCGGTTCATCTGAGGAAACATAATTTGTGTTTTCAGTCATCTAATTGCTATTTAGCCTCTTTATGATTCCTGTGTCTTAAACCGCCATAATTTTCTATCATATGTTTATATGTGCATGGCATAACCCATGATTGATTGTAACAGTGTAATGGATTTCAATTAAAAAGTAAAAGTTGCAGGGGTGCCTGGATGGCTCAGTCAGTTAAGCATCTGACTTCAGCTCAGATCATGATCTCAGGGTCCTGGGATCAAGCCCTACATCAGGCTCTGTGCTCAGCAGGGAGTCTGCTTGTCCCTCTCCCTCTCCCTCTGCTCCTTTCCCGCACGTGCTTTCTCTCTCTCTCACTCAAATAAATAAAATCTTTAAAAATAAATAAATAAAAATAAAAAGCAAAAGTTGTATTTTCTCCCATATGCAATTATTAATAACAGCAATTTTTTTCTGCTTAGAATATATTGATAATGCAAAACAAAAATTTTCCTAGATGTTCAACCCTGTATATGGTCTTCCTTCTATAATTTTTTGTACTGTTTATTTTACTGAAACAAACTGCTTCAGAATGAAAGAAAGAAAGAGAAGAGAAGACAAAAGAAAAGAAAAAAAGAAAAGAACGATGCAGACACAGAAAAAGAAAGCTATGACTATCTGTTGCTTCAAAGGAAAGCCAACAAGGTACTCCTGGGATGTCCAGAGACAGTTCATTGTTTCAGAGAAGAGATGTTTTGCTTGTAAGTAAAACACATGTCATATTTCCCATATTCTAGACACTGTTTTTGCTTCCAAAGAAGGTGCCTGCACATGGATTTCCTCCTTTGTTTCGAATAAAGTATTGCAAAAATTAAATATCTGATATCCTTGGTAGCTAAATCGATGATAAACTGGAGTTTGACAAAACATGAGTTATCCTGACATTGTCTGCAATTTAGAGTTGTGTTCTGGTATGTCAAGCCAAAACAGCATCCAAGATAATTCAATAAAACCACTTATATATATTTTTTCATCTCTATCATCACAGATCTTAAGGAACTCTACAAGTAACCATGTAAACAAACTGCTGTAAATGGGACTAAAAGAGATGTCATTAGAAAGTATAATGCAGTTCATCGAGAGTTGATAACTTGCCACAGTGACCATAAGTTAAAATGCCCTGATTGTGTCCTAAATGATGCTTCATTTAGCATTAAATCTTTTTAACTACTTTAACATAAGAATACCGTTTAAAATATCAGAAAGTCTTGGAGCACCTGGGTGGCTCAGTTGGTTAAATGTCTGCCTTTGGCTCAAGTCATGATCTCAGGGTCCTGGGATGGAGCCCCACATTGGGCTCCCTGCTCAGTATGGGGGGGGGGTCTGCTTCTCCCTCTCACTCTTCCCCTGTGCTTTCTCTCTCAAATAAATATTTTTAAAAATATCAGAAAGTCTTATGTGAAAAATTTTAAATTATTATAAAAGTACATTAGAGAACCTATTTCCTGCTACTTGGAAAAATGATTATTGCTTTACTTACTCAACAATTTATCTAGATATTACTTTCAAAGGCCCCTGCTCACTTCTTTCTTTTTAATTCCTTCCTTTCTGATTCATTTCCCTTTTTTTGTTTTTGTTTTTGTTTTTGTTTGGTTCCTAAAATTGTTATACTGCAAAACTTTGCTATTTTTCTACTCTTTCTAGAATACCTATGGACAATGAATACTATATATAACCATAACACATCAGACATACACATGCATACAATACACACACAGACACATACATTTCCATATGCATATGCACAACCGGTAAACATCCTTCCACTGCATATGATGCATGACTTCAATTCATATGACGTCACTGTCTGGGACAGATCTACGTGTTGTGAAATGTAAAGTCTACACTCTCTAGAGAGCCCTCTGTAAAGCCAGAGTCAAAAAGCTGAACTGACGGCAATTAAAGTTTCTTACTTTTTTAGATTTTACAAAACCATATAAGCATGAGAATACATTGCTAGATCCCTCCCCAGTGCCTTGGAAGGGGTCTGTACAAGTAGGGACACTAAAGCTTCTGCTTCATTTAGCATTAAATCCACCTCTGTTATCCCCTCTTTGATCCACTGCACAGATTGTGCTAAGCAATTAACACAGCCCCAAACCTGTCCACTTTGATAAACCTTGCCCTGAAAAGCTGTCAGGAAATCTCTACAAAACCAAGCAGTAGGAAATTTGTATTTCTAGCAGTAGACTTCTCTCCTAAACCCTGGCACTTGAAGAACAATAAAGTAAGAGCCAGGTTTTAGAAAAGGCCCCAGTGTCTGACATGCGATAAAATACAAACCCATGCTCCTTTGGATTTTAAATTTGGAGGGCCGAACAACGAAGGACATCCCTGGAGAGAAAGCAGTGACGAAACTGTGAAGCAAAAGATGTTCTGCCTTTCCAGAATGTGTGAGGCCAGTGATCCAAAGGCTGCAATCCAGGATCAAGTCCAGGCCCATAACCTTGATGACTGGCTTTACTGCCTACCCACAGACTTTGCATAGATGCACATAGTGACTGTATACTTCCCCTCTGATAAGATATTTATTCCTCTGCTTGATTCCACCTTTAGCTTATACATTCTGGAATTACCAACAACAGAGCTCTCCCTCACCTCATCCAGCACAATCACTTTTATTATTGGAATTACCAACAACAGAGCTCTCCCTCACCTCATCAGCACAATTCACAATTTTTATTATTATTTCAGTTGGACTTGTCAATCCAAACCACCCTTAGAGTACTCACTTCTACTCACATTGTTCACAGAATTAATGTTAACATTCTTTTCAAACAGCTTCTCCATAATATCCAAATTATTGCTTTTTGCAGCATTGTGAAAGCTTCTCTCATTTGGGAGTACGGAAAGCAAGCAAGCAAGCATGACTGACGGAATTTAGGGGGGGTAAAGAAAAAAAAAAAAGGCAAACCTCATATGGCAAACCTGGTAACTTTAAAAACTTGACACAACAGCCTTGAGCCTTTCACATTCTGCCAATTTGAACATAGGAAATTTGCATCACTATTTTACAGAGCTGTATTATCAAGATTTCACTTGATGCTCACAATGCAAATGTTTTCACACCCTTAAAAATATTCCTGGTCCCAAACAAAACATCATTTCCAAGGACCACCCTGAAGTCAGCAATGTAGTATCTGCCTCTAGGAGGTCGGAGGGTGGCCATGGACTTGCGGTTTTTTTAATAATGTCTGTATAAGATTAGACAGGCAGGAGCCCAAATGCTCCATACAAGTTTACAGAGATAAAATTGTTGTCTGCAGAACCCACTGCAGATGCCCGGCCAGCAGAAACAAATCATTAAAATGTAGCACATCATATAAACATATACAAAGGCTAAAGGGATAAACATGTTTTATTTTCATTTATATAAAAAGAGATAAAAGTAGATTCATACCTACTATAAACATTACATATTAAAGACATATACACATTCAGGGGGCAGGTTTTATTAACTAGCCTAGAGAAGATTTCAGGATTTATTGAGTATTTTTAATATGCAGGAGAACTGAGAGTCTCTCAGGGGACAACCCCAATACTGGAGGATAAAGTCAGAATTGGAATGATCTGAAATCAGCAACAGACCATCTCTAAAAAGAAAGCCCCCTAAGAGGTTTTGTGGATGAGTTGCCAAGTAGTTTCCCAATAATAATAATGAAAATACAATCTGCCAAAGACTCTAGAATACTACCAAGTCTAATCAAAGACCAAGAGTATCTTCATGGGGGAAATACACATTCATTCTCTCACCTGGATCCCCCTCTTGCCTTCTAACCCTCCTGTGGGCCCCACTCTAAGTGACTTCAACATCCACACAGATGACAAATCCCATACTCTGGTCTCCCAGTTCTCTGACTCCCTCATGTAGAATAATCTTTCGCTCCACCTGATCTCAGCCACCCAATGTCAGGGTCATAATTTTTTTTTTTTTAAGATTTTATTTGTTTATTTGACAGAGAGAGACACAGTGGAGAGGGAACACAAGCAGGGGGAGTGGGAAAGGGAGAAGCAGGCTTCCCACTGAGCAGGGAGCCCGATGCAGGGCTCGATCCCAGGACCCTGGAATCATGACCTGAGCCGAAGGCAGACGCTTAACGACTGAGCCACCCAGGTGCCCCAGGGTCATACTTCTGACATCATCATCAAAAACTACATTACCTCTGACATCTTCAAGAATCCCACTGTCTGAGGCCGCTGGGAAGATGGCGGAGTAGGAGGGCCCTGGGCTCACCCCTTGCCACGTGGCTGCCTACAGAGCACCCACATCGGCATAAATAACCCAGAAAGCAGCCCGAAAACTGGCAGAACAGACTCTCCGCAGCCCAGCATAGACAAGAGGCCACAGAGAAGCAGATCCACCCACTCCGATCGTTCTTGGCAAGATCCCATCAAAGCAGTACCACAAGCCCGGGGGTGTGCACGCAGCCCAGACAAGGGTCAGCACCACTCCAAAGTGAGTCCTGCTCCAGGGAGAGGGGAAGATAACCACACACCAGTCTGACTGTGACCCCAGCAGTGGGCTGGGGGCAGGCAGCTGGTCTGACTACAGGCCCCACCCATCAACAAAAGCTTCTCAGGGGACAATACAGGGAAAGTGCCTGCAGTTTGGTGCTACTTCATCTCTGGCGAACACCTGGTCTGACTCAACTCAAGCCCAAGGCAGCCCCGGAGCAGCCCACTAACACAATGGGCACCAGACTCTGCCCACAACAGGCAGAGCGCCACCGCAGCCTGGACTGAAGGCAAACACATCCCAGCCACAATGGTAGGACACCCCTGGAGCAACACACAGAGGAGACACCCCTTGAAGCACATTTTCTGGTGAAAAGGAGACACTGCACTGCAGGACCTCGTCTTCATAAAGCCACTACTTTCAAGTGCAGGAGATGTAGCTGACTTTCCTAACACAAAGAAACAGACACAGCAATAGACAGAATGAGGAGACAGAGGAATATGTCCCAAGTGAAAGAGCAGAACAAAATCAGAGCAGGAGACCTAGGGAAACAGAGATAAGTAATATGTCTGATAGAGAATTTAAAGTAATGCTCATAAAGATACTCATTGGACTTGAGAAAAGAGTGCAGAACCTCCATGAGACTCTCCATCAAGAGACAGGAGATGTAAAAAAGAACGAATTAGAGCTATTAGACTTACTAAATGGAAATAAAAATAGACCACCTCGAATAAATAGCAAACAAGAGGAAGTAGAACGGATCAGCCACCTGGAGGACAGAGTAATGGAAAGTAATCAAGCTGAGCAGATGAGGGGGGGAAAACATACGCAAAATGAGAACAGACCCAGGGAACTCAGCGACACAGTCAAGCATAATAGTCGTATGATAGGGATCCCAGAGGAGAAGAGCGAGAAAAGAGGGCAGAAGATTTGTCTGAAGAAATAATAGCTAAAAACTTCCTGAATCTGGGGAAGGAAAGAGAAATCCAAATCCAGTCACTCAGATTTAGGCGTTATTTGCTGCTGCATGAAAAGCTAGTCTACCCTAATTACAGAGACTAACATACTACATATAATTAACATACTCTTAAATTCTTTTTTTACATAATGATCTATTTATTTATTTGAGAGAGAAAGAGAGCCCACACATGTGTGCACAAGCAGAGGGAGTGTGGGGGCGAGGGAGAGAGAGAATCTCAAGCAGACTCCACACTGAGCGCAGAGCCTGATGCAGGGCTCAATCCCATGACCCTGAGATCATGACCTGAGCCAAAATCAAGAGTCGGACACTTAACCAACTGAACCACCCAGGCACCTCCATACTCCTAAATTCTTACCCACTAATCTCAAGTACGATCTCATCACAGGAATCCTACTTCATTTCCATAGCCTTCCATTCTTCAATTCCATGACTTTTCCTTTCTTTTCAAATATCCCAATCTACTAATGTACCTAATTTAGTTTCCATGATCACCAACATCCAAATCTCAATTGATAATATTGCATACAGAAAACATAAGCAATCAGATAGTAACTCCCTTATTTTCCAACCACTAAGTCTTCCAACCTACCTACCTACTTTCATACCCACACTCTTCTGCTTTTACTATTATTATAGTCAATGAAGCATCCCCACACCTACCCAAGGCCAACTCCTCCACTTGGGCACTGGATCCCACCCTTCTCATCTTTTCAATTATTTCATGTATCAATCTCCTGTAAATTGTCACATTTTCCTCTGCATCATTTAATCTCTCTCCAGAGGACCATCCCCTTCAACATATACAGAGACACTATAATACTCCAGTGGAAAAAAACTCTCTTAACTTCACACCCTTTCCAAATGCCACTCCATTTCTCAACCTACTGTTTCCCCCAAAACTCTTATAAGTGTTTTATAATTGCTGTCTCTCCTGAAATGATGAAACCTCACAGTTTCATCTCACCTCCGTGCTAATCAGACCTCATTCCCATCACTTCACTGAATCTGCGCTTATCAGGATCACTCCATCTTGCCAAAAAACCCAGTCATCGCTTTTCTTTGTGTGCATTAAACTCTTGGCAGATTTGACAGAGGGCCATACTTTCCTTGTAACATTCTTCTTCAGGCTTCTGATGGACTACCTGTTGCTTTCCAGTCTCTTTTATTGGCTCTTCCTCTTCTGCTTCATCTCTAAGTATTGGAGCACGCTGGGGCTTTTATGAAATTAACAACCTGATGGAGTAGACATTATCACCCCCATCTTACAGATGAGGAAAATGAGACTTAGAAAAGCTAAACCACTTGCTCATGTCTTAAAGATCATAAATAATAGAACTATTCCAGGCAGCCTGAATCCAAACCCCAAGCTTTCAATCACAGCAAGTGTCCAGGGTGTCAGCATGAGAGTCTACTACTGCAGTGGAGATTCAAACTGCCCATTGTCAGATGCTTTAGCTAATGCATTCTGTCAGTTAGACTGGACTTCTTTCAACTCTCTCCTCATTCCCACACAGCCCTGACCCCAGCTCTTTGTCCCTCTATATTAATCCAATGGGAGTATAGTTCTAGTTCCTGGTCTTTTCCCTCCTGGGTACGTCTCACGGTAAATCAAGACCTTGTGGTGTCCTGAAATATGACACATGGATTCTATTCCTTCCCTGAAGTCAAATATCTTGTCCCTACCACATCTATAAGAAAAAGTAATTTTGAAGGAGCTTCTAAGACAACTGGGAAGCACCATACAAGATTCTTAATCCACTAAATCAATGGTTCTTAGCTCTGGCTTCACAATAAAATCAACTGAATCCCTTAAAAAAAAAATTGATGCCAGGTTCTTCAACCCAAGCCAATTGCATCAGAATCCTTAGGCTTCAAAATGTTTGCAGACTTGCCCACAATTTACTGAGTTATCTTGTAACAATTCTGAATGTTTACATTCAAATGTAAAATGGAGATTATAAAACTACCTTTGGCAGTGTGAAGAAGCCAGTTTGTACAGACTAATAAGAACTGGCTGTAGCTCTTCCCAACTCTGTGTTCAATGACACTGTAGCTTTAAATCAGTCATGGTGAAAGTATTACACAAAGGAACCTGGAAAATACTACAAATCAGAACTCATTCCGCCCCCCCCGGAGAGCTGGTAATCAAACATTTACCAACATACCACTGTCTACCTTCTAGCTAGTAAGTGACAGAGTTAAAAAAATGATCTAGACAAATAATAAATGTATCAATTTTCAAATTGACTAAATAATATTTAGAGTACTTTACTATACGTCTTTTTTTTTTTTTAATGTTTAAGATCAATATAAATGTTCAGCCCAAAACAACAGGTTACACAGAGTTGTAACATTCACTTAAACTTTTAGGGGCCAAAAACTCAAATGCCTTCAGGAGCTGGGCAAGTATGAAGTAAAAGGACCAGAAGAGGAGGAGACCATGCTGACGTAGAAAAACAAGGCCCTGGGCGCCTGGGTGGCTCAGTCAGCTGAGCATCTGCCTTTGGCTCAGGTCAAGATCCCAGGGTCCTGGAATGGAGTGCCACATCAGGCTCTCTGCTCAGCAGAGAGCCTGCTTCTCTCTCTGCCCCTCCTCCCTGCTTGTGATCGCTCTCTCTCAAATAAATAAAGTCTAAAAAAAAAAAAAAAAGAAAGAAAAGAAAAAGAAAAACAAGGCCCAGCTCCCTCTTGCATTTCATTCAGGTCTCTGCTCAACTGGTACCACTTCTAAAAAATCGTATCTGACCACCCAATCCCCTTTCTCCTGTTGTTCTCTGCCCCTGTACCCTACTTCATTTTTTTTCTTCGTATCACTTGATATTACTTGACTTTGCAATACATATATATTTGCTTACTTGCTCACTATCTGTTTCCTTCACCAGAACACAAAGAGGACGCTGAAATAACTCCAGTGTTGAGTGTTAGTAGGTGTTCAATAAATATTCGTTAGATGGATGAATGGAAGGGTTGGGAAGCCACTATCCACCTCCAGAATAATATAGCCAAGAGGGAAAGTATTATGCCAGCACTATCAAAACTTCCAACATAAATATATATACACACACACGAACCATGTATCAAAGAGGAAAACCCAAGAGAAATTAGAAAATACTTTGAACTGGGCGCCTGGGTGGCTCAGTTGGTTAAGCGACTGCCTTCGGCTCAGGTCATGATCCTGGAGTCCCTGGATCGAGTCCCGCATCGGGCTCCCTGCTCTGCAGGGGGTCTGCTTCTCCCTCCGACCCTCCCCCCTCTCATGTGTTCTCTCTCTCAAATAAATAAATAAAATCTTTAAAAAAAAAAAAAAAAAAAAAGAAAATACTTTGAACTGAATGAAAATAAAAATAAAATATACCAAAATGTGTGGGATGCAGCTAAAGCAAAGCTAAGAGAGGAATTCATAGCATTAAATTATTAGAAAAGAAAGTCTCAAATCAGTAATCTAAGCCCCTACCCTAAGAAAGTAAAAACCTTGGGCACCTGGGTGGCTCAGTCAGTTTAATGGCTGACTTTTGATTTTGGCTCAGGTCAGGATGACAGGTTACTAGGATGGAGCCCTATGCTGGGCTCTGTGCTCAGCGGGGAGTCTGCTTGAGATTCTCTCTCCTCTCTCTCTGCCCCCACCCCCTGCCCACATACATGCGCTCTCTCTCTCTAAAATAAATAAATAAATCCTAAAAAAAGAAAGTAAAAACCAAAAAGGAAAATAAACCTAAATCAAGCAGAAAGGAGAAAAATACCAAAAGTAAAAGCAGTAATCAGTGAAATTGAAAAGAGATAAATAACAGAAAAAAATCAATGAAAACAAAAGCTGGTTCTTTGAACATACCAATAAAATCAGTAAACTTCTAGCAAAACTGACAAAAAAAGAAAACGAGAGAGAGAGAAAGAAGACACAAATTACCAATATAAGGAATGACAGAGGACATAGCACTACAGTCCCAACAGACAATACAAGGATAATGAAGGCATATTATGAACAACTCCATGCACATAAATTCAACAACTTTGATGAAATGAAATAATTTCTTGAAAACCACAAACTATTCAAATTTATTCAAGATTACATAGATAACCTAATAATACTATAACTATTAAAGGAATGGTATTTGTAATTTAAAATATTCTAAAAAGAAATCTTCATGCCCTTAAAAAGCATTCAGATGTGCATTAAAAAGAAAGAAATGCTCATGCCCAGATACTTTCACTAGTGAATTCTACCCAACAGTTAAAGAATAATACCAAATCTATACCATCTCTCTCATAAACCACAAGAGGAAAAACTTCCCAACTCATCTTATGAGATCAGCATTTCCTTCATTCTAAAACCAAAGACATTGTGAGAATATAAAACTATAAACCAATATCCCTCATCGACATAGATTCAAAACTCCTTGAATAAGCATTATCAAATCAAACCCAGTGACACATAAAAAGTGTAACACACAGGGGCGCCTGGGTGGCTCAGTCGGGGCACCTGGGTGGCTCAGTCGTTGAGCGTCTGCCTTCGGCTCAGGTCGTGATCCCGGGGTCCTGGGATCGAGCCCCACATCGGGCTCCCTGCTCCAGGGGAAGCCTGCTTCTCCCTCTCCCACTCCCCCTGCTTGTGTTCCCTCTCTCACTGTGTCTCTCTCTGTCAAATAAATAAATAAAATCTTTAAAAAAAAAAAAGTGTAACACACCAAGTGAGGTTTATCCTGAGAACACAAGACTAGTTCATTATTTGAAAACCAAGCAATGTAATCTATCATACAAGTAGTCTAAAGAAGAAAAACTATGATAACACTTTAGCATTTTAAAAAATTCAACATCCGGGCGCCTGGGTGGCTCAGTTGGTTAAGCGACTGCCTTCAGCTCAGGTCATGATCCTGGAGTCCCGGGATCGAGTCCCACATCGGGCTCCCTGCTCGGCGAGGAGCCTGCTTCTCTCTCTGACCCTCCCCCCTCTCATGTACTCTCTCTCATTCTCGCTCTCTCAAATAAATAAATAAAATCTTTAAAAAAAAAAAAAAATTCAACATCCATCTATGACTAAAAACAAAAACAAAAACGTTCTCAGCAACATGGGAATAGAAGGGAACTTCCTCAACCTGATAAAGAACATGTACAAAAAACTGACAGCCAACATCATACTTAATCATGAAAGTTCCAATGCTTTTTTTGCTCAGGAAGAAACAGAAATGTCCACTCTCGCTCTTTAAAACACTGTGTGGATGTGTTAGCCAGTTCAGTACAGCAGTAAAAGTAAATTAAACGGCATACAGATTGGCAAGAAGTCGAACTGTCTCTGTCTAGTTGCAAGCAATTTGATTATCTCCATATAAAATCCAAAGGAATGTACAAAGCAGCTCTAGAACTAATAAATGAGGTTAGCAAAGTTGTGGGATACGAAGTCAACACATAAAAATCAATCATATTTCTATATACTGGCATCAACAAATGGAAAACAAAATTTTGGTTGAAACAGATAGATGCCCAAGTGAAAAAATTTGAACCTTGATGTAAACCTCATACCTTATATAAAAATTAATTCAAAATAAATCATAGATGTAAATGTAAAACATAAACCTATAAACCTTCTAGAAGAAAACACAGGAGAAAAACTTCATAAGCTGGAGTTAGGCTATGTGGCCTCCGCAGGAATTACCACTGCCTTGAAAGATCTTCCTCACTTATTCGCTCACTTATTTTAGCGTCTTTCAACCCTCTCCCCAAATCAGAACGTGGACTGTCATGCTCCCACTGCATAAGTCGCATCTAAAATATGTCTAGTAAATCGTCAACTCTTGAGAATATTTCTAGATGAACGAACCGACGGATGGATGAACTAATTGAACATTATTAAGGGACTAGTGCTCTGTTAACAGCCTTGAAATCATTCTCAACTTTTGAAGACTCTTCAACAATGTGCCTCAGTTTATGCTATAAGTTTATTCTCAAAGAGGCACAGAAGACTCACGCCATGCTTTAGAAACCTAAGCACAGAAAGATTAAGTGATTTAAAGTCACACAGTAAGTCACTGCGTGAGTCAGGATATAGGAGGTAACACCACATGAAACTCTCTTCCTTATTTGCAGTAGGGCTTAATCATTTCTTCAAAAACCCTCTTCCTTAAATTCAAAGAATAGCTCTTTCCTTCCAACCACGGTATATAGGTTTCACCTGAAATAAAACAGCCGGAGTCAAAACTTGGGGAGGGGTGTTGCCAAGTGGCAAACCAGCCCACAGGTGACGCGGTGGCGGAGGGTGGGCGCCCCGGCCCCGCGGGGTCCTGAGGCGGTCCGGCGGCACTTTCCACACGAGCCCCCACCGCCCGGCCCGGACCCACCCCGCCCACCGGCGCCGCGACCGCGCAGTCTGCAACCCGCCTCCTGGAACTCATGGATCTCGTGTCCCGCCGCCGCCGCCTCCGCCGCCTCCTCTCGAGGCCTCTCCGGCTTCGGGATCCAGGGCCGGGCTGCCGCACCCCTCAGGTCTGCCCGAAGGCCCTTCACGGCCGCGGCCGCCCCTTGCAGCAGCTCCCTCGCGGCCCCCCGGTGACCCGGGATGCTCGGGGCGGGGTCCATGTGCGCCCTAGTTCGCCGCCCGCAGAGAGCCGGCAGGCACGGCCGGGCGGCTGTCTTTTCCTTGCGGTGTCTGGGTAGCTTGCCCCGGTGCTCCTGCCCCGCCCGGCTCGGCCGCCTGGGAGGGACCACCTGCGGGTGTGGCCTGCGCGGTCCTCGGATTCGGTTTTACCTGAAGGAGAGCGCTCTGAGAAAACGCCCGGCTCACACTTTAGTTCTTAGTACAACTTTGAGAAATGTCCAGGCTGGATTTATAACCACCACTATGAGAACTTCAGTAT
Source organism: Neomonachus schauinslandi (assembly GCF_002201575.2). Classification (NCBI taxonomy): domain Eukaryota; kingdom Metazoa; phylum Chordata; class Mammalia; order Carnivora; family Phocidae; genus Neomonachus; species Neomonachus schauinslandi. The sequence goes on along the minus strand of NC_058409.1, from coordinate 54,065,935 downwards.
TAAATCATTTCTAAATGGGCTTCCAGAATTTTCTTTTGAATAAAGTAAGACCCTCAATTTCTTCTCTGAAGGTGTAAACTTTGGTATCCCATTTTATTTTTTTAAGATTTGTTTCAGAGAGAGAGAGAGAGAGCATGAGTGCGGGAGGGGTGAGGAAGAGGGAGACAATCTTAAGCAGGCTCCCCAATAAGCGTGAGACCCAAGTGGGAATAGATCTCAGGACCCTGAGATCATGACCGCAACCAAAACCAAAAGTCAGATGCTTAACAGACTGAGACACCCAGGCTCCCCCTTGGTATCCCATTTTAACCTAGTCATAACCTATTGGACTACCCATCTTAGGTATTATTTTCTTCTTAGTGGTTTATGAAATACAAAATTGATTAAATACAGGATTCTAGGCAACTATGTGCCTAGCTAAAATTCTAACAATATTAAAGAAAAGTAGAATACTGAAGGACAACCAGGATCTCTGTCCTGAATCCACCGCACCCAAGCACAGGGGGTTTGATGCATTACAAAGTAAAACCATGGCACATCTCACACCTGTGGATGGTTTCAGAGGTCAAAGAAGAAGTTTAGCACGTTCTAGGAGTGGAAAAAAAAATTAAGTCCTCATAAAATGGAACTAGATTTGACCCCAGAACTGACTCACCCTTTTATACACACACACACACACACACATGCGCGCGCGCCTAAGAATATTAGGAGAGCATTATCTATAAAAATGCACAAGATGGTTTAAAGAGAAATAAACTAATGAAAGCTGAGAAATGTGTTGGATGAGATTAGGCAACTGATGAGGACTTGACAAAAGGAATGAAAAGAAGTGGGCATTTTCTTTTTTTTCTTTTAAAGATTTTATTTATTCATAAGAGACAGAGAGAGAGAGAGGCAGATGGAGAAGCAGGCTCCCCGCTGAGCAGGGAGCCCAATGCAGGACTTGATCCCAGGGCCCTGGGATCATGACCTGAGCCGAAGGCAGATGCTTAACCATCTGAGCCACCCAGGTGCCCAGAAGTGGGCATTTTCAAGAGGTCCTACAAGGGTAGACAGAATTCAATAATAGACAAGGGTTTGGCATAGGTTGTGTGTGTATACACACATATATAATGTATGTATATCTATGTATATACACACATATAATGTATGTATTTCTATGTATATGAATGTATTCTGAGTTTGAAATCATAATAAACTTAAGAAACTGGGGTTAGAAGTAAAGGGTTAACACTATTTGCCTCTGAATTTTCTTCTGTCTCTCTGAGCAATAATGAGGAAATAAGACTGTTATTAACAGAAAAGAAGAAAAGACTGTCATAGATTACCTCACATTTGTAAGAACAGTTCAATATTACGGTTTGCTTAATAAATAGAATTATGTTTCTAATACTCACCATAATAACATTTTTTTTTCTTGAACAACTGTTAATCCAAATGTTTTGCTTTGTATTACAAAGCAAAAGTGATTATCCCTTAATTATACAACAAAAGGACAGTTTTTGCTCCGGGAAATAAACACCATTGTTCTGTGAAGTTCACTAAAATCTTACCAGCACCAGGTATGTTCAAATTTAGCACTACTTTTCAAAATGGAATATTACTTAAAAGAAAATCAGCACTAGGCACCAAGTACAGTTTTCAAAATGGAATATTTCCTCAAAAAGCATTTTTTTAGCCTTAGGTTAAATAGTATGTTTTGGAGCCTTCTTCCAAAAACTTCCAAGCCACCCCAAAAGGCCATAGTAATAAAACCTTTATAACGCAATGTTTCATTGTCCTCATAGAGAAATAGGAGCACAAAGGAGTGACTGATCAGTTTTTCCAGAGGGCAGGGACCCTCTCCTGAAGGTGGCCCCTGGGCTGAGTTGAAAGATGAATAGTTGTGTATGGTGGGAAAAGAGAGCGTATGTCCAGGAAGCACATTCTGGACAGAGGGAGCAACTAAGCAGCATACCAGAAGGAAGAAATAGCTTGGTCTATTCGGGAAACTATAAGCTATGCAGTGTGACTTGATTGGCCTTGAATGCCAATCATGATATGTGGACGCTAGCTTGTATTGGCTTGCAAGAGCAGATTGTTAAATTTTCAGGAATTTTGTGTACTGGCTTTTTATTATGATTTTGGTCACATATGTACAAGAGTATATAAAATATATATGTACAGTTTAAAGAATAGTTCTATGGTAAACCTTTATGCAGTCAACCACCCAAGAAACAGAACACTGTCAGCATCCCAGCAGCTCTATGTACCATTCCCCAATCACATTTCCCTATCTCTCACAGAGGAAATCATTATTCTTTCAGGACAATAACATACTTGCTTTTCTTAATAATCTTATTTCATACAGATAAATCCTTAAAACAATGGTTTTAACTGTTTTGAACTTTATATAAATGTATTCATGCTGATGGCATGCTGACTTGCCATCTATGACTTACTTTACTCCAGATTGTTCGTGATATTCATCTACTTTCCTTTTTTTTTAAGATTTTATTTGAGAGAGAGAGAGCGCGCGCGCGAGAGGGCATGAGTGGGGGGAGGGGCAGAGGGAGGACAAGCAGACTCCCCACTGAGCAGGGAGCAAGATGCTGAGCAGGGAGCAAGACATGGGGCTCCATCCCAGGACCCTGAGATCATGACCTGAGCTGAAGCCAGACGCTCAACCCACTGAGCTACCCAGTAGATATTCCTCTATTTTCTTTCTTTTTTTTTTTTTTCAGGGGAAAGTGTCCCCCACTACCACAAATTATGCAGTCGAGTTTCCCACTACTTTCTGATTAACTATTTCCTCCATTTTTACCACTGTATAGAATTCTCTTGCTTGAATATACATGAATATACAACGGTAGAATTAAATTAATATTTATTTTCCCTTTTTTTGCTATTACAGTGCTGATAAGAGCATTGTTGTACATACTTCTTAAGGAACATGTACATACTTCTAAGACATTATATCAGGGCTCTGGAAGGAAAAAAAATTATATTTTGTGATGAATTTTTAAAAAGGACCATTTACAAAGGTGTGGGGAAACACAAAAGATGCTGTAGCACCCCAAAACTAGTAAGAGCAAGACTCTGTTGCCACCCCTAGGCTGAAGGGGTGAGGGAAGGAAAGGATCATCAGAACCTGAAGAGAGGGGGCACCTGGCTGGCTCAGTTGGAAGAGTGTGTGACTCCTGATCTCAGAGTCATAAGTTGGAGCCCGACGTTGGGTGCAGAGATTAAATAAATAAAGCTTAAAAAAAAAACAAAACAAAACTGAAGAGATAGGAGAGAACACAGTATAAAAAACTTGTGACCTTTCGTCAAGGGACCTAACCAGCTCTAGATGATCATATAATAAGGTACATGTGGGAATAAATACCCAACTTCATCTTCTTTTCTCCCTGAAATCTGTAGTGGTTCCCCCATTGCCATAGCCCCTTACTGGACATAAAGCAGGGTCAAGGGTCAAGAGTAAATCTGGAGAGCAAATGGAAGATAACCAGCAAAGGTGTTTATTTAGGAGTGCAATTGATGGGTTGCTAAATGTACACATCTTTAAATTTACCGAAGAAAAGCAAACTGTTTTCCAAAGTGATTGTCTTCAGACTTCACATTGCTCCACGTCATCACCAAAATTTAATAACATTGGATCTTTTCATTTTTGTTAATCTGGTAGGGATGTAATGATACCTCTTTGTGGTTTTTTCATTTCCCTATTACTAAAATGGCTGAGAATGTGTTCACGTTTCCTGGTCATTTGGATTTCCTTTTATGTAAAGTGACATTTAAAGTCATTTGGTCAAATTTCTACTAGCTATTTGTCTTTTTCTTACTAATACATAGGAGTCATTTATATCTTCTGGATTACATATTCTGGATCTAGTTTTTGGCCAGTTACATGTGTCACAAATATGTCGTCCCAGGTGGTTCCCTGTATTTTGACGCTCTAAGTAGGTAAGATCATAGGTGCTTGTCCTTTGCAGTTTTGCTTTATTTCCTAAAAATACCCCAAAGCAAAATCATAATAAAAAGTAGATGAGTTGGGTACATTAGATAAAACAGAAAAGAATGTGGATAGAATTCTGGGGAAAGAGAATAAAAGAGAATCAGAGGTGGTAGAAGAGTAGAAAAGTAAGGAAACCATATTTATTGGCTAAAAGATCAATTAAACACTTGCAATTTTATTTTAAATCATTAAATATTACTAAATAACATTCAATTAAATGAATCATCTAAATGAAAATAATTTCATATTTACTCTAAAGTTGAAAACACAATAAAAATAAATCTGAGGCAAGATAGGAACAATTAAATATGATGCTCTTAACTTTTCAATACATTAAATCAGCACTTTACTGAACTTAATTTTATAAAGAATTCAGATATGTAAATCACACAATCAAGACCCACAGCTCTACAATTCTGAATTTGCCATAGCATATGATAATATTAGGCCTAAAACTGGCATGCTAATAAATATTAAATCTAACTTTATTTTTTTTAAAGATTTTATTATTTATTTGACAGAGAGAGAGACAGCGAGAGAAGGAATACAAGCAGGGGGAGTGGGAGAGGGAGAAGCAGGCTTCCCGGCAAGCAGGGAGCCCGATGCGGGGCTTGATCCCAGGACCCTGGGATCATGACCTGAGCAGAAAGCAGATGCTTAACGACTGAGCCACCCAGGCGCCCCTAAATCTAACTTCAAACAATCTAATTATTTCAAGTCAAGTTACCACTTTGGCCAAAGGCTGTGTAAGATCCTATTTTAACCTATTTCTAAAATATTATGTCTTCATAAATTTAGATAATGAGTTATAAAATATGAAAAGTAGGAAAAGAGAAAACAAAAATATGAGACAAAAATTTCAGTTCCTTAAAAAATAATAGAAAGTGGTCCCATCTTCATGTTTCCATTAAATAATTGTTTTTTTGAAAAAAAATTGTATTAATAGCACAAAAGTATTTGGATTAATTACTTAAGCTAATTAGTGTTAAGCTGTCTTCTTTCACAAATATTAATAAAAATGTGATAGAAATATAGCTAAGATAAATGAGATGTCTTAATACACACTAATCTTTTGTATTGCACACTTTTCTTTGAAGGGTTATAATAAAAATAAAGTGAGAGTACAATTTATCCTTTTTTATAGATCTGTGTAAAGTATAAACATAACTCTCAAGAAATGAAATACCACCATTTTAAAGTCCTACAAAGAAATTTAAAATACCTTGAATCTTAGACTAAATATTTTGTAAAGTGAACCATGTGCTTATTCATAAGATAAAGGAATTCTAAGAAAGAAAAAAAAATCACATGGATAATCCTATTTTAAACAATTCTTTTAACACAGAAAATAATACTGTGATACTATTTTCCTGAAGGTAACAAAACTTTCATCCCTGTTCTGACAAGCTAATATTCTTCATAGAACTTATAATTTTTTTAAAGATTTTATTTGAGAGAGAGGAGAGGTGAGAGAGAGTTCTCAAGAGCGCATGAGTAGGGGGAGGGGCAGAGGGAGAAGCAGACTCCTGGCTGAGCAGGGAGCCTGACTACCACTTAGGGCTTGATCGCAGGACCCCAGAATCATAACCTGAGCCAAAGGCAGACACTTAACTGCTTAACTGACTGAGCCATCCAGGTGCCCCACACAGGGTCTCTTTTCAAGAAGTTCATGATTCACCCACAATACCTCAATTCTCATGACACCTCCCATCAAGGCAGAGAATGAGGGCAACAAGGAGGTGACAGGTCCTTGCCATGAGAACCATTTATCGGAGTCCACTCTCGGTGAGTCAGTCCCTGGAAGGTGGGTTCAGTGTTTGGAGGCAGGGCCGCTGGCTGGCTTAGCAACTTGTCCACTACGTTGATTTTAGCATAGTGCTTCTCAATATCCTCATACAGAGTCCAGGACAAGTCATGCTGTAGCTTGTAAGCACCAAGGAATTCATGTGGACAACCTGTCCACCATTCTTTTGGAGAAATAATAGAAAAATACTGCTGACCACTCTCCCCTTTATAAAGGTAGTAAATGTTGCCAGGTTTTTTGTTTTTTTATTTTTACTATATTACAAGCTATGTGGTGCAAGTCAGCATCTTTGTGAGCATCTTCCAAAACCTTCCTGGCTTATTCTAGTAAATGTTGGATTTGCTCAGCTATGAGCAAACCGTCAGTTTGTTGGTGGCATTTGCTCAGATTAATTCATCAGCCTTCTGCACCTGCTCTGCAAGTGCCACAAGGTCTAAGGGGTCCCTGGCCCAGTGGGTGTGGTAGGGGCTCACCAGGGCCAGGCTGCTGGGGGTCAAGGTGCACTCCATGAGGGCTCCTCCCCAATCTGTCGCCGGCTGAACTCTTTGGCTTTCAGGGACCTCCTCCGTCTGCCCCAGCTTTGCAGCATCCACCATGTAAACACCTGAAACCTCCCTACCACCCTCCCCAATAAATTTTAATTATGAATGCTCATGAGGTATCTGAAGACAGTAGGATCTAAAATATGAATATACAAAGTTGTAGAAGTTACTATAATAAATATAGCAGTCCAGTACCAACAAAGTGGTTAAGTGCTGAAAAAAAAATTTTTTTTAAGATTTATTTTACTTATTTTAGAAAGAGAGAGCATGAGCAGGAGGAGGGGCAAAGGGAGAAAGAGAGAATTCTCAAGCAGTCTCCCCACTGAGTGCAGAGCCCCACTCAGGGCTTGATCTCAGGACCTGAGATCATAACCTGAGTGGAAATCATGAGTCAGATGCTTAACCTTAATCAACTAGGCCACGCAGGTGCCCCAGTACTGAAAAATTCTTATGCTAACCTAGGTTTGTGTGAACCTCTGAGAGCCCTTATAAATATGCTTTTATATTCACTATAAAACATGATAAGGAAACAAATCACTTTCGATTCCATTCCTAATTTCTCATTTTAAAATTATCTCTAACAGGACTGATTTTCGGATTGATGTATAATAGGAGTGAAATTCTCATGGTTATCCAAAAGGTGTTTACAAAAGTTAATTAGAACATATTCCAAATTCATATAAAAGAAATGTCATTTGGGGAAGAATTATTGCACTTGCCTTTCACTACATGAATCTATAAACTTAATGAAGAAGAAAAGATTCATTGATTATAAAATAAAAAGTTTCTATTAAGAATAAAATGTTCAATGATAAAGTGTTCAATGTTCATTTAAAAAATACATCAAGAGTGTGTCTGGGATTGTTTGGTTTTGTTTTCTTTGATGCTGAGTACTTTGTCATCAATCCTGGCCTGGAATAGAAAAGAACACACAGTTAAAATGCAGGAAGATATTTGAAAAATGTTTTATGAATCATCGATTTTTTTTAATTTTACTTGATTTGTAAGAGCAAATTTTAACATCACCTAAAAATTAAACCTCAAAATATAACAATTTTATAGCCAGCTCTGTTAAAACTCAAATTAGCCATACCTTTTTGGTTTTGTTGCAGTCTTCTGAACTCTGCCTGAGTTATCTTTAGTGGAAGAAAAGTCAAGAAATGCCATAATGAACAACATGAAATAATTAAAAAGCTGTATAAAAATCTAAAAAGTTAAAGCTGACTGATTAGAGATAATAAAAACTTCTTTAGTACTACGTAGTTCATATTTAGACACATCAAAAAACTAACTTTATTGCATAATTTCTTTGTAATTTACTTATTTTATGGTATTGCACTTTAAATTTTAGACTACCAAAAACAACTTAAAGAGGCTTTCTGGCTGTGTGATTATGTTAATTTACCACTGTGCCTTAGCAAAAGTTCTCTGAAGGAATCTCTTTCTTTCTCTTTTTTTAAATTGAAGTATAGTTGACACACAATGTTATATTAGTTTCAGGTGCACAACATAGTAATAGAACAAGTTTATACACAACATAGTAATAGAACAAGTTTATACTCTATGCTGTGCTCACCACAAATGGAGCTCCCATCTGTCACCATACAGCACTATTACAATACCATTGACTATATTCCCTAAGCTGTACCTTTTATCCCTGTCTTAGTCATTCCAAGGGAATTTTGCCTTTGATTAGATTACTCGGCTCCCAAACTTTCGAGTTCGTTCTGTGCTAAATCAAGCCCAGAACAGTTTTGCCAAAATTTAAAATCTAATGGCTTCAGTTAATTCTAACCTATGCTAAGGTAACTAACATTTCCCTAAATGGCAGCATACACAACCTATCCCTTTAATAGTATGTGCTTTAGATTTAACAACAATCTTAATTTTAATAAAACAGTCCTAGAAAATCGAGTTCTTTAAAGTGACTGCAAACTCACCAGCACTTTTGGTGCTTTCCCTGGGTTGGTTAGCTAGATTAACTTTATCCTTTCTCAGTTCCTGGATAATGCCTTTATTTAAGCATACATCCACATGCACATTGAACAGGGTAAGATCTGAAGTCTTTTGTTTTAGGTTACAAACAGGACAAACTAGAGCTTGGTCTGTTATCACTTCATGTAAATGAGGCTGGGAGGATTCTTGCCAACTTAATGACCCAGTATCTTCCAATGAAACAGTAGAGGAAGAATTGTGACAACGTTCCTCAATATTAAATGATTTGCTTGGAAGACTAGCATATTCCTCTTTGTTGTGCTTATCACTTAAACTGTCTACACTTTCTGCTTTACGTGGGTTATCTTCAGTCTCTACTAGCTCTATACAATCTACTGAATTGATTTCTGAATTCTTCTGATGGGTTTCATAATCCTGCTTCTCATGGAGTGAGAAAGAAGGATGTACATTTTCCTTCTTGTTAACTTCTGTAGAGGAAGCATGTGAACATGAGAACACATTGGAATCTTCACTGATCGAAGGTCCATCAAGACATGCATCTACATGTTTATTAAAGGCTTCCAGACTGATGCTTCTTTGTTCCCTAAAGCAAATTGGACAGGTAAATATCTGAGAGTTATTTGAATTCTCCAACGTTTCTAAATTCTCATTCATCTTCTTCTTTAAAACTTGAAATGAATGTGATGTCTGTAAACTTTGTTTATCCACAGCTTCACATTTAAATGTGTCTTGGTGGCTCCATTTCCTTTCTGATCGCTTTTTATCAAAGAAACTCTTCTTATGAGACATTTCTAGAGGTTTTAGAAACTGATCTTTGTCCGTTTTCTCTAGTATATACCCAGTGCCTGACAGAGTTTGGTTTCCAGCCTGTAAGAAGCCAATAATGCTCCTTTGTTGGTGTTTCTTGTCTTCTTCATTGGGAAAACTGGATAACCGTACACCTAAATTAAACAACCACAATTAATTTCTTAACAAAGCCAATTCACTCATAATGCATAACAATATTTTGCATAAAATTATTGTGACATATATACAAAAGGATGTTTAGAGAAAAATAAGCAATACTACATATTTTCTGAATTAAAGTATACTTTTTCAAAATGGGTACTTTGTATGAAATTTACCTTCCTTTATAAAACTGGGTATCACTAAATAGTATCTGTTGGAGTTGGCATGATTATATAAGTCTTTCAATTAATATCTGATACAAGATACCATTATATACCAACTCTAGCCCTTTTTTCCCAGTAGCCTTTGTTTTTTAGAGCAATTTTAGGTTCATAGCAAAAATGAGCAGAAAAGTATAGAGTTCCTACATATCCTCTGCCCAGTATATAGCCTCCTCCAATCAACATCTTGCACCAGAGTGGTATATTTGTTACAACTGATGAACCTATGTTGACACAACATTAACACTCAAAGTCCATAGTTTTTATTAGGGTTTATTCTTGGTGTTGAACATCCTATGGATTTTGACGTATTTAATGATATGTATCCACCATTATAACATCATACAGAATAGTTTTTACTGTTCTAAAAATCCTCTGTGCTACCTATCCTTGACATCCACTGATCTTTTCACTGTCTCCACAGTTTTGTCTTTTCCAGAATGTCACACAGTTCAAATCACACAGTATTTAACCTTTTCAAATTCGCTTCTTTCACTTAATAAAATATATTTAAGGTTCCTCCATGTCTTTTCATGGCTTGATAGCTCATTTCTTTTACGCACTGAATGATATTCCATGGTCTATTCCAGTTTCCATTTACCTACTACTGAAGGACATTTTGGTTGTTTCCGAACTTTGGCAATTATGAATGAAGCTGTTATAAACATCCGCTCTTTAGCTCTCTCAATCAACATACTTTAGTTAATCGATTTCAAGTGTGTGCTATGTTTCATATATGAAAGTATGGCTAATGATCCACTCTTGGCAGTAAAGCTGGCATCTGGAGAGCTTATCCATGGACATCCTCTCACCCAATTCACTTTAGAAACTTGGTTTGTTAATTTGTTTGTTCACCATGCCGTGGCTGCAGATATGGTTTTATATTGTCACAAACCCTTATCTGTAATTCTGAAATCTAAATAGCTCTGAAAATTGTAAGCCACAAATGGTAATTGATGACTGAACTGATGTGAGGCTATTTAGGGTCTTTCCAACATAGTGTGAATATTTTCTTGTTTTGCTACAAAAATATTAATGTGTTTATCATGAGGTGCTGCCTCAGATACCAAAGGAGTATTACATAATATACTCAATATGTACTATATTTGTTTCCTAAAATCTGAAAGGTTTTAAATTTTGAAACATACCTAGCCCCAAGGATTTCAGTCAGTAGGAAGGAAAAGAACAACTGTAACTCGTTCTTACAGGAATTAAATTAATGAGTATAGTTTCACATACATCAGGTTTTAAGAATTAAGAAAAATGTCAGCATAGGTACCAACTCCTAAACAGGTTTAAGAAATAAAATGAAGGAGAGAATATTTCCCAAGTTGATTTCTTTGGGAAAATCTAGCAGATTTAAGGAAAAACAAGAAAGGGCATACCCATAAGTCTTAATCTCAAGGGATGTGGAAAATCGGCATCAATTTCTGTTCTTAGCAATTCTCTAGCAATAGCAAATATTTCTTCTGCAGTAGAAACAACAGATGAAACTGTAGATGCACGAGTTTTCACTTCAAAATTTACATTCTTCAGTTTAATGGTAATAGTTCTACCCTATAACCAACAAAATACATTGTTATATACAGTTTTCTAACTTCTAGAAAAAAGTTATTTTGTAGGTTAGAAAAAATTCAAAAACATCTCTTACATACACATAATACAGAAGTATAATCAATTATTTATAAAACATGGTAATGAAATCTGTCAAAAAGAATAACTGAAATATATAAGTAATCTAAAAATCCCATTTTAGCCCATAATTATTACTCCCCTACCCAAATGGATTTTTATAAAAGAACTTTTTATATAAAAGGCAACATTAACTGATCACTTTTTTTTTACTAAATCTCTTTTAGAATTCAGTACCTAAAAAGAGAGGAAATAAGCTTCTTAAAGGGGTCTCCATTGAAAGGGTCTTGCAGACACCTCACACTTACTGTGTGTCTACTACATGCCAGATACTATGCTAACCCATTTACATGTAAGAACTCCCTTTGCAGTTATGGTTTAATGGGTACAGAATTTCAGTTTGGGATAAGGAAAAAGTTCTGGAGATTAATAGTGGTGATGGTTGCACCATATGAATAAACTTAATGCCACAGAAATGTAACTTAAGAATAGTTAAAATGGGGCGCCTGGGTGGCTCAGTTGGTTAAGCGACTGCCTTCGGCTCAGGTCATGATCCTGGAGTCCCTGGATCGAGTCCCGCATCGGGCTCCCTGCTCGGCAGGGGGTCTGCTTCTCCCTCTGACCCTCCTCCCTCTCATGTGCTCTCTCTCATTTTCTCTCTCTCTCAAATAAATAAATAAAAATCTAAAAAAAAAAAAAAGAATAGTTAAAATGGTAAATTCTTCTTTTTTTTAATTTTTTTTAAGATTTTATTTATTTGCGAGAGAGAGAATGAGAGACAGAGAGCATGAGAGGGAGGAGGGTCAGAGGGAGAAGCAGACTCCCCGCCGAGCAGGGAGCCCGATGCGGGACTCGATCCCAGGACTCCAGCCAGGATCATGACCCGAGCCGAAGGCAGTCGCCCAACCAACTGAGCCACCCAGGCACCCTAAAATGGTAAATTCTATGTTACATATATTTTACTACCTCCTGGAAGTTCTGAGAGTGGGCTGACTTACTGACTCACTTCCAAAGAATAGAGTACGGGAAGGGAAAATAGTAACTTCATAGTGGAGAAGCCTGGCGAACACTAACTTAATCAGGTGACAAATGTTACTATCACTCGTGATACCTTGTGGCTATCCTATACCTTGAAAGGATGTAATGAGGACATTTCACCTCTGGTATTCTTTCTAAAACTCCATAACCCTGGTCTAATCATAAGAAAAACATCAGCCAAACCTAGAAGGAAAGACACCATGCAGGATACCTGGCCAATACTCCTTAAGACATCAAAGTCATGAAAAACAAGGAAATACTGAGAAACTGTTACAGATTAGAGGAGATAAGGAGACAAGACAAGGAAATGCAATGTGGTTCCCTGGACTGAATCCTCGAACAGAAAGAGGACATTAATGGAAAAACAGGTAAAATCCAAACAATGTCTGGAGTTTAGTTAATAGCAATGTGCTAATGTCAGTTTCTTAGCTTGACAAATGTACTATGACAACATGGCTAAAATAATATAAGATGTTAATAATGAGGAAAACTGGGTATATCAGAACTCTCTATATTACCTATACTACTTTTCTGTATATATGAAATGATTCTAAAATCACAGGTTTATTTAAAAAATTTTAAATCAACTCTCTTTATACTCAAGGTGTCATAGAGAAGGATAATAAGAAATATATAGGGGAGGGCACTAGAAAAAAAAAGAAATATATAGATATCCCATTTTTTGTAATAAACTTTGTTGTTTTCTGTTTTTTGTTTTTTTTTTTGTAATAACCTTTGAATACCTTTGTATTATCCTCTGTAATAACTCCACCTCTGGTTTCAGAGTTTGGAAAATACTAAATATGGATTGTTGTGAGCGGAGATTATAAAATAGAAATTTAAAACCTTCCGGGTTTTGTTCTCAATGTGTGAAACAACCTGGAACAAGGGCCTTGAAAGAAAATGCTTATTCTAGAAAATCATTGTCTACCTGAGAAAAACATTAAAGGATGGTTGGAAAGATACTTATAATAAGTAAATATAGTTCTAGAGAAATCCTTAACTTTGCCTTATTCTCAAATGTCAATATAACTCTGATTTTGAACTTATTCAAATGTACTCCTGAAGTAGTATAAATTCTGGAATTATACTGGAGCCAGCCCACACTTGTAAGTTGCTTCTTCATCTAATCATCTTACCATAGGCCTGAATTACAGGTCAAAACAGAATTTGTCTCTATTGGGAATGGGGAATAATCCTTTCTAATGTTTCTCAATTTGTACTCAAATACAAAATCTAACTCTTCCTTTAGGGTAGCATTTTATTATTAAAATTTTTTTAAACTAGGGGCGCCTGGGTGGTTCAGATGGTTAAATGTCTGCCTTCACCTCAGGTCATGATCTCTGGGTCCTGGGATGGAGCCCCACATCGGGCTCCCAGCTCAGCAGGGAGTCTGCTTCTCCCTCTGCCTCTCCCCTCTCATGCTCTCTCTCTCTCTCTGTATCTCTCTGTCTCAAATGAATAAATAAAATCTTTAAAAAAAATTTTTTTTAAACTAAGAACACCACATCAAAATAAAGTACCTTTAGTCCTTCTTTCTGCAGATCTTGAGCAAGTTCACTGCAAAGTTCCTGGCACAAGCTATATTGTTCTTCTGCTTTACTTATCTCACTGAATGTCCTAGAAAGACAAAAATGATTTTGGTGCACAGAGTAAACTATAATTCAGGATAATTTAGGAGTGATATAGTATGTTAAATAGCCTAGCATCAAGTTATATTTTCTGCAGTACAAAATAAAATTTTCAGATGAAGTAAGATACAATTAAGTAAAAACATCTAAAATCTACCTAAATAATGGAAGATCATTTGTAGTTACACTGATTACCAAAGGTACATTTGCTTTATTTATAATATTTTTTAAAAAGTTGATTAAAGTCTGATATATCACACCAATAAGAGAAAGTATAAAAACCATATGATCATTTCAATAGATGCAGAAAAAGCATTTCACAAAGTATAACATCCACTCATGATAAAAACCCCTAACAAAGTAGGTTTAGAGGAAACATATCTCAACATAATAAAGGCTTTATATGAAAAACCCACAGTTAACATCATTCTCAATGGGGAAAAACTGAGAGCCTTTCCTTTAAGGTCAGAAACAAGACAAGGACGTCCACTCTCACCACTTTTATTCAATATAGTACTGGAAGTCCTCGCCACGACAATTAGACAACATAAAGAAATTAAAGGCATCCAAAGTGGTAAGGAAGAAGTAAAACTTTCCCTATTTGACATGATACTATATATAGAAAACCCAAGATTCCACCAAAAAACTACTAGAACTGATAAATGAATTCAATAAGGTTACAGGATACAAAATCAATATACAGAAATCCATTGCATTTCCATACACTAATTATGAAACAGCAGAAAGAGAAATTAAGAAAACAATCCCATTTGCAATTGCACCAAAAACAATAAAATACCTAGGAATAAACTTAACCAAAGAAGTGAAAGACCTGTACTCTCAAAACTATACAACATTGATTAAAGAAATTAAGATGACCCAAATGGAAAGACATTCCATGCTCATGGTTGGAAGAACAAATATTGTCAAAATGTCTACATTACCCAAAGCAATCTACAGATTAAATGCAATCTCTATCAAAATACCAACAGCACTCTTAACTATAGGGAACAAACTGAGGTTTGCTACTGGGGGTTGGGGGGTGGGGGGTAATTGGGTAATGGACATTAAGGGGGACACTGATGTAATGAGCACTGGGTGTTATATGCAACTGATGAATCATTAAATACTACCCCTGAAACTAATAATACACTATATGTAAACTAACTTGAATTTAAATAAAATCTCAAAAAAAAAACCCCAAAAAAAACCCAAGAGCATTTTTCACAGAACTAGAACAAACAAACCTAAAATTTGTATGGAACCACAAAAGGCTTCAAATAGCCAAAGCAATCTTCAAAAAGCAAAGCAAAGCTAGAGGTATCACAATTCCAGATTTCAAGTTATACTACAAAGCTATAGTAATCAAAACAGTATGGTAGTGGCACAAAAATAAACACACAGATCAATGCAACAGAATAGAAAGGCCAGAAATAAACCCACAATTATATGGACAATTAATCTTCAACAAAGGAGGCAAGATTATGCAACGGGGAAAAGACAGTCTCTTCAACAAACGGTGCTGGGAAAACTGGACAGCTACATGCAAAAGAATGAAACTGAACCATGTTGTTACACCATACACAAAAATAAAATCAAAATGGATTAAGGACCTAATGTGAGACCTGAAAACATAAAAATCCTGGAAGAGATCACAGGCAGTAATTTCTCTGACATCACTCACAACATCTTTCTAGATATGTCTTCCAAGGCAAGGGAAACAAAAGCAAAAATAAACTATTGGGACTACATCAAAATAAAAAGCCTCTGCACAGCAAAGGAAACAACCAACAAAACCAAAAGACACCCTATGGAATAGGAGAAGATATTTGCAAATGACATGTCCGATAAAGGGCAAGTGTCCAAAATATATAAAGAATGAGACAACTCAACACTCAAAAAACAAATAATCCAATTAAAAAATAGGCAGAAGACATGGACAGACATTTCCCCAAAAAAGACTTACAGATGGCCAACAGACACATGAAAGATGCTCAACATCACTCATCAGGGAAATACAAATAATGAGGTATCTATGAGATATCACCTCATACCTGTCAGAATGGCTAAAATCAAAGACTGAAGAAACAAGTGTTGGCAAGGATGTGGAGAAAAAGGACCCCTCTTACAGTGTTGGTGGGAATGCAAACTGGGGCAGCCACTCCGGAAAACAGTATGGAGGTTCCTCAAAAAATTAAAAATAGAACTATCCTACGATCCAGTAATCACACTACTGGGTATTTACCCAAAGAATTTGAAAACACTAATTTGAAGGGATATATGCATCCTTATGTTTATTGCAGCATTATTTGCAATAGTCAAATTATGGAAGCAGCCCAAGTGCATCGATTGATGATTGGATAAAGAAGATGTGGTATATATATATATATTATTCAGCCATAAAAAAAGAATGAAATCTTGCCATTTGCAAAGACATGGAGGGATCTCGAGAGTATAATGCTAAGCAAAATAAGTCAGTCAGAGAAAGCCAAATGCCACATGGTTTCACTCATATGTGGAATTTAAGAAACAAAACAAACAAAGGGAAAAAAAAAAGAGACAACAAAAAAAATAGACTCTTAACTACAGAGAACAAACAGATGGTTACCAGAGGGGAGGTGGGTAGGGGAAACAGGTGAATAGGTGATGGGGATTAAGAGTACACTTATCTTGAAGAGCACTGAGTAATATATGGAACTGCTGAGTCACTCTATTGTATACCTGAAACTAATATAACACTGTACGTTAACTACACTGGAATCTTTTTTTAAAGTTGATTAAAGTCACCAACAGATAATGATAATGCCCTCAGAACTTAAAATACATTATGGTATATGTGTATATAGACTGCTACAGAGGGTTATCTTAAGAAAGTATATAGGAGAACATTATTCTAATTACTGTACATATATTTTTTGGAATAGAAGTATCTTCAAGTAGATGTAAGGGGATGGTTCCTGGCACCTACATAGAGTTGCCTAATAGACAACTGGAAATGGAGGGCTGGTAAGATTAAATGTAGAAATTTGAATTCATCTGCACAAGAGTATTGAAAGAATGCAAGAGGTCATATTAACATAAAAGAGGAAGATGCTAAAGAGAGATCAAACCCTGAGCAGATGACTATTCAGTGAAGAGTTCCCCTTATAACTCTAACCCCAGCTACCCAGTTCTCCTCCAACCAATGTTTCCAGCTTCCTATTCATTTAAATTTCTCCAGAATATTCTTTGTATAAGCAAACAAGCAAACATTTCCCCTGCATTTTTTACATAAACAGAATATTAGACACATTGTTTAGCACCTTCTTTTCTCAATTCATCCTGGTGAGAGTTCCTTATGAATAAATAATTCCCTCATTTTTATACAGCAGCCTAATATTCTAATTTAAAGATGTAAGATTATTTAACCAATGCTCTATTTTTGGAAATTTAAGTTACTCTCTATCTTTTGTTATCATAAAAAAATATAACAAATAACCTGATATACTTAAAACATGACATATGATTACATGTGTGGAATGAATTCCTAGAAAAAAAGCTGTGGGATCAAAGTGCATGTGTATCTGTGAGTTTAACAGACATTGCCAAAATGCTTGCCCCCTGTGGTAGGTAAAATAATGGACCCCAAAGATGTCCAAATCCTAGTATCTCAGAACCCAGTACATTACAGGATAAAAGTGACTTTGCAGATATGATTAAATTAAGATGGAGAGATTATCCTGAATTGTCCAGGTGGGTCCAATGTAATCCCAAGGGTCCTTATAAGAAGACAGGAGGGTGAGAATCACAGAAAGACAAAATGCTAGGTTTGAAATGGAGGATGGGGCCATCAGTCAAAGAACATAAGCAGCCTCTAAAAGTTTTTGGTAAGAAAATGGATCTGCTCCTGGAGACTTCAGAAGGCTTGCAACCTTGCAACACCTTAATTTTAGGACTCCTGATTCAGAACTGTAAGAGAACAAATTTGTTTGTTTTAAGCCACTAAATCTGTAGTAATATGTTATAGGACCAATAAAAAACTACTATACTCCCTCCAGAGTTTATAGGTATTTCACTCCCATAGTCTAGCCAATAGAGTATCTTTGCCAACCCATTAGTGAAAAAGGCTATCTTGAGAACCTTCAATCTGTATTTCTTAAATTATAAAAAAGACTGGGAATATTTTCAATGTTTCAAGAGGTATTTGTACTTCCTTCTTTGTTAACTAATTAGATCTATAGGTTTGCTGGCCCTTTCTCCCCACCAACCCCCAGTATAGTTTCCTTTCTGTTTTTTTTTTTTTAAGTTTTTATTTAAATTCCAATTAACATACAGTGTAATGTTAGTTTCAGGTGTACAATATAGTGGTCCATCGCTTCCATACAACACCTGATGCTCATCACAAGTGTCCTCCTTAATCCCCATTACCTATTTACCCATCCCCTCACCCACCTCCCCTCTGGTAACCATTAGTTTGTTCTCTAGAGTTAAGAGTCTGTTTCTTGGTTTGCACCTCTCTTTTTTTTCCCTATGCTTGTTTCTGTTTCTTAAATTCCACATGAGTGAAATCATATGGTATTTGTCTTTTTCTGCCTGACTTATTTCACTTAGCACAATACTGTCTAGATCCATCCACATCATTGCAAATGTCAAGATTTCATTTTTTGATGGCTGAGTAATATTCCACTGTATGTATAGGTATATATATATATATATATATATATATATATATATATATTAAATATTAAATAGGACAGTACCATCTCACTTTTAGAATCTTTTTCCCCCTCTTTTCCTTTGAGTGTTTTTATGTAAATCACAGCCTAAAACAGCAATGTTTATCAAAGTCATTTACTGAGTATGTTGTCTTGTAAAAGTTACTCAGCCTTTCTGATAAAAAATAACATATGTGAGAGGTTTCTGGCTGGCTCAGTTAGAAGAGCATGGACTCTTGATTTCAGGGTCATGAGTTCGAGCCCCACGCTGGGTGTAGAGGTTACTAAAAAAATAAATAAATACACTTGAAAGAACATATATGTGAAAAAGGAACACAACCTTGTACTAGATCAGTGGTTCTTAAACATCTCAGTGGAACTTTAGTGTTTGGAGGAGATAATTCAGGGACTTTTCAAACAATGACATATTTCTGAAAACAATAAGTCTCATCAAGATTTCATTTGTCTTCCAAACAAGATTGTAAACCACTGGACTATGCCCCCTGTAAGCTCTCTTTCATCAATATCTTACTATTTGACCCTTTTCACCAACATTTGAAGAGTTTCAGGAAGAATTTCCATGGTCCCTTCTTAAATTTCCCAAATAACTACTCAGTAATTTTTCTTATAAACAAAGCTAGAAATTAAGATTTAGAATCCATAAGATGACTGGTATTCATTGAATAGGAGGAAACCAACATTAAAAAAAATAACTGTAGGGCGCCTGGGTGGCTCAGTTGGTTAAGCAACTGCCTTCGGCTCAGGTCATGATCCTGGAGTCCCGGGATCGAGTCCCGCATCGGGCTCCCTGCTCGGCGAGGAGCCTGCTTCTCCCTCTGACCCTCCCCCCTCTCATGTACTCTCTCTCATTCTCGCTCTCTCAAATGAATAAATAAATCTTTAAAAAAAAAAAATAACTGTAGTTAAATTTTTTCCCACGGAGAGCATAGCAAGCAAAGATAATAAAACATTGTACTGGAATACTTACTTTAGTAATGTCAACTACTGAAAAATGTCATTTGGTTTGCACACAAATTTTTCTATTTCAGTGATATTTTACTAAAGATTAAAAGTTAAAAATAACATGAATTATGAACAATTAAAAATAACATTACCTCTCAACGCTCATGCTTTTCCTTTCTCCATCCCTTGAAATGAAAAAAAGAAAAAAAGTTTTCTTTTGCTTTTTCAAAGGAGACTCAGTTCTTTTTAGTCAACCAAAAGGATTTAACATATCAATTACCATTTAAAGATCTCTTTAATGTTTTTGGTTAAAATTTATACACCATGAAGAACAGTGAGGGTTTGTGTGGTTTTTTTTTTAAGATTTTATTTATTTATTTGACAGAGAGAGACACAGCAAGAGAGGGAACACAAGCCGGGGGGGGGGGGGGGGGGGGTTGGTGAGTGGGAGAGGGAGAAGCAGTCTTCCCGTGGAGCAGGGAGTCCCATGCGGGGCTCGATCCCAGGACCCCGGGATCATGATCCAAGCTGAAGGCAGACACCCAACGACAGAGCCACCCAGGTGCCCCAAGAACAGTGAGTTTTTAAAATCTCAAAATAGGGTGCCTGGGTGGCTCAGTTGGTTAAGCGACTGCCTTCAGCTCAGGTCATGATCCCAGGGTCCTGGGATCGAGCCCCACATCGGGCTCCCTGCTCCTTGGGAGCCTGCTTCTCCCTCTCCCACTCCCCCTGCTTGTGTTCCCTCTCTCGCTGTGTCTCTCTCTGTCAAATAAATAAATAAAATCTTTAAAAAAAAAATAAAAATAAAAAAATAAAATAAAATCTCAAAATAAAACTACCAACAAAAAATACAGATAGATGCTAATATGATTATATGTATAATGGATCAAGTTTATATCTATCAAAGAGAACAAATTTGAAAATAGGTTGATATTATAAACTGCTTCTACTAAAAGTGTGAATATAAAAACCATGACTTATAAAAACCAGTAAGAGTTAGTAGCATAATGGCTTACAGTTATATGATATGATTAAATATCAATTACCTAGTTTTTGGCCTAGTATATAACTGTGCTCTCCTATAGCTATTTATTATTCATTTATACCACTCTATAGAACTTCGGTTAGAATTTGGACACAGCAATAGGATGGTGATTTGGAATCTGAACCATCTAGTTTGGTTGAATTCTAGCTGTTCTGATAAATGTAGTTGGAACTAAAAAGCTGAAATGACATGTAGATTATTCATTTTCCACATATTCAGTGAACCTATTAGGAATGAAGTACTGTTCTAGGCATTGGGTATACAGTTATGACCAAAACAGACCAAGTTCTTATCCTTAAGAAACTTATATCTTACTGGAGGGAGACAAATAAACAAATATAGAAGTAAATCTGGAGTATGTCAGAAGGTAAGAAGTATTAAGGATTAAAAAATAAAGCAGAATAGGAGAATAGAGAATGTACATAGCAGGGAAAGGAGGTTTGCTATTTTACATTATTGTAAATTACCTATGAATTTCACTTCAAAGCATTACCTGCATCTTTAAATACCAGATTAATACATGCTATGTTATATCAAGAACTATATTGTTTTCAAGCACTATGGAAATAAAAAAGAGGGTAATTCTTGGGTTAAAGAAAAAAGTTTTATTTCCCATTACCTCCAAATACTAGATTATTTATAGTAGTGTGATTTCCTTCTCTGATCTTTTCATTATATCCACTCAAGATCAAAGTCAGCTAACTATGGGCTAAAGAATGAGGAACATGGGGACGCCTGGGTGGCTCAGTTGGTTAAGCATCTGCCTTCAGCTCAGGTCATGATCCTGGGGTCCTGGGATAGAGTCCCACATGGGACTTTCTGCTCAGCGGGAAGCCTGCTTCTCCCTCTCCCTCTGCCGCTCCCCCTGCTTGTGCTCTTTCGTGCGCACGCTCTCTCTCTCTAATAAATAAAATCTTTAAAAACAAAAAACAAAAAAAAAGAATGAGGAGCGTGGACAGATGAGAAAAACAGTACCTGCAACCTCTGTAAGATTTAGCAGGTTTAATTATTTTATCAAACTTATTTCATATGCCTCCTCAGTAATCTTGCTTTCTTTTAGCTTAGGTATATAAAGGAATTATTTTGGGGGCAGGCTGACAGGATGATGACAAAATTATAAAAGTAGTGCCCCATGTTAATTCCCATTCTTTTTAAAAATGCCCTTCTTTTCACCCACTCTCAACAGTGTACCCTTCTAGCTCTAGGATATTTCTTTTTAAGACTGAGATGAAAGAGTGGCAGGGAAGAATCACAGGACCTCTCTTTCAGCCGTTTCCTCTTCTCCTACATCTTTGCATGGCTGGCCCCTTCAGGTCCCTGCCTCTGGATCATGGCTGCCAACCCCCACTCTTACTCCCCAAGTCATTTTCTAGTCCCTTCCTCTGCCTTACTTTCTTCATTTGTTTATTTGGTTACTTCCTACTTGCCACACTATTCTGTAAACTCCATAAAGGCAAGATTTTGTCTCATTTTCTACTGTTCTTCCCAGTGCCTAAAACAGTAACTAACGAAGTAAGTACTCAGTACTAAATGAATCAGCCAATCATTTACACGTCTGGAAAAAGAAAAGAAATACAGTTGTTAGTTCATGAAGGCTTTCAAATAATCATTAAATCTCCTCACTTATGGGGTAAATTCTGGAATATGAGCCACCTTTCTTTCCTTGACAATCAGACCACCATTAGTCTTGTGTTCTGAACAAAAAACAAAGTAGGTACAAAAAAGAAAGTACTCATCATTCTTCTTGTCTATCTAACCAATTGCTGTGGCCAACAGCCAAAGAGTGATTCTTTGTTCCTCTTTTCCTTTCCTCCCACCTGCAATCTTTTGACTCTAATTCAAAAAATATATTCCAGAATGAACAAGCCTAAAAAAATTTTAAAACATGTTTTCCTATAGGGGCGCTTGAGTGGCACAGTCAGTTGAGCATCTGACTCTTGGTTTCAGCTCAGGTCGTGATCTTGGGGTCCTGGGAGCAAGCCCTGTGTTAGGTTCTGTGCTCTGTGGAGTCTGCTTGAGATTCTCTCTCTCCCTCTGCCTCTGCCCCTCCTGCTCTCTCTCTGGAATAAATAAATAAATCTTTAAAAACAAAGAAAAAAACATGTAGCCTCCATGTTATCCTATAGCCTCCATGTCAATGGTTAAAATTGTTATTTCAGCAAATGATAAGGAAAAAACAGAATGACTATACATATAGATACCTTGCCAGGTGTGTTGAACCTAGACCCAGGGAAATATGAAGGAAATGATGCCAAGATGTTTCAGAGAAAAGAAGAGAAAGCAATGCCCTCTGTTGGTAGAGTTCTGTACAAGTAATAATTCCAAGCGCCTTTAACATTTTCTCTGTAACTTTTCCTATTCCAGAAACCTAGAAAAGAGTCAATATTTATCATCAGTACAGTTTTACATTAAGGCAAGAACAGATATTTAATCTCATTATACCTTTTGTAACCAATAAAAGGCATAAATAATGTGACCATCTTCACAAGTCATACAAGAAAACTACTTTATTTCTAGGCACATCTCCTAAACTAGTGTTGCATGGAAATTTTAAATTTTAAATTTCACGAAACTTTAAAAAGCATTAAAGAGGCGCCTAGGTGGGTTGGTCGGTTAAAAGTCTGCCTTCAGCTAACGTCATGATCTCAAAGTCCTGGGATCGAGTCCCGCATCGGCTCCCAGCCAGCAGGGAGCCTGCTTCTCCCTCTCCCTTTGCCCCTCTCTCCAACTCATGCTCTCTCTCTCTCTCAAATAAATAAATAAAATCTTTTTTAAAAAGGCATTAAAAAAAGAGTTCTATAGTCATAGAAACTTGGAAAATGGTGGAATAAGCAAATCTATTTTTTTTTCTTTTTTTTTTTTTTTAAAGATTTTATTTATTTATTTGACAGAGAGAGACACAGTGAGAGAAGGAACACAAGCAGGGGGAGTGGGAGAGAGAGAAGCAGGCTTCCCGCCGAGCAGGGAGCCTGATGCGGGGCTCGATTCCAGGACCCTGGGATCATGACCTGAGCTGAAAGCAGACGCTTAACGACTAAGCCACCCAGGTGCCCCAGAATAAGCAAATCTAAAATAAACTTTTTACTGCAAAACTTATGAATCTTTAATATAATATTATCTGTTGTTACCCACTAAGGCTGATACGTTCCAAAATTCTCTGACCCCAGAAACTTTTTTAATGGAATAGCTATTCATATCTTGAAAAACACAATGGAAAACACTGCTTTATAGCTACATCTTACATATTCTATACAGTGATCATACATTATATTCTCTGATATAGCCTTTCTTCTGGACATTGAAAAATGTTTATTTAAATTCACTCATGTATGTGATGTGAGAAAATCAAGCCCCAGAGCATCAAATAGAGTGTAGTGTAATTATTGTTTAAAAAAAAAGCATATATGCAGAAAAATCTACAAGCTGTAAAAAATAATGAAACACGCCCTTTCTATAATGCCTAAGGGATCGTTTTACCATTTTAAAGATAGAAATGTATTTTGGGATTTTTTTTTTTTTTGGTCAAAAACAATTAAATTTCTAAATCTCTTTGAAGTATCATACCTATTAATCTGATGGCAATTTAGACTTTAGAACCAAGATAGTATATTAAGTTTCAGCTGAAAGGACTCTTACAAGTATTTTTCTTATTTCTGTTCTTCTTGGCAGAGGTACACTTAAAAGTCTTTCATCTATTACTTTCTTAAAACTTTTTGGCAAACACATTTCCTAAATGTCAATTTTAGGGTTTCATAGAATGACTTCTTCAAATCCAAATTCAATCATCCATTATACTTTTTGCTTGTTACCTACTGTTCTAAAACTTTTCAGCAAAGAATGATTACTACCATCCTAAGTGGTATCTCTTCAGAATATATATATATATGTGTTTATAAATGTAGTTTATATTTAAATATAAATAACATTGTATTTTATATAAATAAAATTTCTAGAAATTTTATACAAAAATCTTACCTTTCTAATGGGTAAGTCCTTGATGAAGTCCATCACAGCTTGTCTGCTAGGGAGAATTTGGTATTGTCCATTTGGTTTATTCTTATCACTGCATACTTTTGCTAACATTGTATTTGGGGCAATGCCTTAAAAGAAGAACACTCTGATGACTCAAAGAAGTTGACATGTATCATTTTAAAATATGAGATGACAATACAGAAATGGTGAATGCAAAAAGTCTGAAATGATGTGGAATGGTACTTTAAAAATAACATCTGATAACTACCTATCTCCCCAGGGCTCAATGCGATTTTAGGAAAAGGAACTGTATTACTTACTGTGGCAGCAGAAGTGAGGAGTATTTAAATCTCCATGGTATTTTAAAGTCTAAGAGTAATTTCTGAGTTTATTTAAGTGATATTATTATTAGTTTACAGACTATCTTTAGTTGCAGTACAGGGTTGACTTATAGAAAAGATCCAGAATATAATTTAGGATGGATGTTCACTCTTTGAAAAGGTCTTTTGTATAGATTATCCACATAAAGAAAAAAAAACAACAAAGATTCTGGGTTGCATTATATTTAAAACAATGGTAATAAAATATATGCACTCTTTTTATGTTATTCACAAAGCAAATTAGTACTTTTCAGAAAGGTGTTTTAAAATTTCTAGGAGATTCGATGATTAAGATAACTTGAAATAGGTATATTCAAATATAATCATTAAATGATTCAATTCAATTTTTATACACATCCTACTAAAATTTGTTACTTATTCTCACACTTTGGTACAGAAAAAAAAAAGTTTAACCTAATCATAATGATAATTTAGGGTCCTCATGATGAAAATCAGTTTCTATGCTAAGACACAGTGGTACCCTCATGGGTTACTGACATTTGTAAAACTCCTTTTCCTTTCACCAGCTGGCCCCAGATTGCTATGTTGCTCGGTAGGGCTTCTTCTATCTTCTACTTTGTGGTCACCTGGGGTCTCTCCTGCATGGTAATCCTGGACAGGGCTGAAGCTTTCAAAGGGAAAACTAATAAAGTATGATGTACTAAGCCAATTAAAATATATTGTATGCTTTAAAAAGGATAGCCACGTGAGATTTATGATAGTTTTTTTCTTTGGGCTCATAGGCTTTTCTGCTTAATTCCAATTTACCTGTAGGTTCACAGTATTCTGAATACATAAAGTCATTAGAAGTTGAATCAAAAAGGATAAGTAAAACATTACTATATGCTTCATAATGAGAAAATACTAATATTACACTTGAATAAGCCAGTCTGAAAATTTTAACTATGTTTGCCACCAAATCACTTTTAAGTACCTGCACTGGCTGTCAGTGTTGTTTTTTGCTCGATTCTGAAACGAATTTCCTTTACCACTTCCTCAGCTGATGTTCCAAAAACAATTGAATTTTGGAGTATTTGAGGATTATTCTGTTCTTCAGAGTTCACTTGTAAAGGATTTCCTTGTGGCTGCAAATCAGGAGGACTATCATCAAAAAGTAGTGGAGAGATGGATCGTTCATGCTCATTCAGTTTATTAGCTTCTTTTCCTGGTTTCTCTAAATTATAAACAGAACAGTAATTATCTTCATTTTAAGAAGTACATACTTCATAAATGAGGTTTTCCAGGGCGCCTGGGTGGCTCAGTCGTTAAGCGGCTGCCTTCGGCTCAGGTCATGATCCCAGAGTCCTGGGATCGAGTCCCACATTGGGCTCCCTGCTCAGCAGCAAGCCTGCTTCTCCCTCTCCCACTCCCCCTGCTTGTGTTCCTGCTCTTGCTGTCTCTGTCAAATAAATAAATAAAATCTTAAAAAAAAAAAAAATCTTAAAAAAAAAATAATAAATGAGGTTTTCCTACATTCCTTCTAAAGACAAAACAAATCTAGTTTAGTTTTGTTTCTAAGAGCCAAGATCAGAAATGTTATTTATATTTCTTTGTTTACCAAAGAAAATACTGATTCTAAGTTTTTCTTAAAAAGAATATTATCTACTTCCGTAGTATACATTTGAAGAGGAAACATCTTATGTAAAAATCATGAATTTGTGTTATCTTACCTAAATTAATTGAAACCTAGAATTGGGTCCAGAGTCACATTACTTTTTTCTTTAAAAAAAAAAGAAAGAAAGCTTTTTTTTCCTTTACCCATTAAATTAGAATTTAGGAATGAGAAAAAGGCATTAAGCAATCAGGAATAATTTTGCCTGAGAAATAAGTTTTGTTTTTAGAGGGAAAAAACCTTAAATTTTCTTCATTCATGGAAGAGACTTCTCAGATATTAAAATACTCTCACTTTTCTTCTTTTAAAAATGTTTTTTTAGGGGCACCTAGGGGCTCAGTTGTTAAGTGTCTGCCTTCGGCTCAGGTCATGATCCCAGGGTCCTGGGATCGAGTCCCGCATCGGGCTCCCTGCTCAGCGGGAAGCCTGCTTCTCTCTCTCCCACTCCCCCTGCTTGTGTTCCCTCTCTCTGTGTGTCTCTCTCTGTCAAATAAATAAAAAATCTTTAAGAAAAAATGCTTTTTTGATTTTGACTTGCTTATGTATAAAGTATCACTTTTACTGAGGGCACTTTTGAAATAAATAGTAATTACTTCTGTAAGTTACACTTCTTTAAATATACAAATTCTTTTTTTTTAAAGATTTTATTTATTCATTTGAGACACAGAGATACAGAGAGACAGAGAGCATGGGCAGGGGGAGAGGCCGAGGGAGAGGGAGAAGCAGGCTCCCCGCTGAGCCAGGAGCCCAATGTGGGGCTCGATCCCAAGACCCTGGGATCAGAACCTGAGCCGAAGGCAGACACTCAACCACCTGAGCCACCCAGGCGCCCCTAAATATACAAATTCTTAAAGTCTAATCAGATTAACTATAATATTATCTGTAGGCTATAACCTAATATTACTATTAAAAAGTAAAGTAAAAATAGTAATCTGGTTTTTACCTATTTTATTTGCCATTTTTCACAAATGGACTGTAAAATATATTTAAATCTGTACCAATATTAAAAATGTCCTCATGAACAAATCCATTAACGATGACTTTCTGGGCTTAATGGAAGAGAAATACAATTTAATGTTTATAAAAATTAAGATTAACAACAGAGCTTTCTGATCTCATTTCATAATTTTATTACATACAAATGTTTTCCAAATTGAGGTAAATGCAGAGCCAAAAATTAAATTTCTAGTTTCAAGACACATATAAATGCATATTATTTTAAAAATGAACTAGGCCTTTTAAGGAGGGTTTTCTAAAGATAATATAAATAATATGACAAACACCAGATTAGTTTCAAATTATAAAGCACATAATATGAATTCAGTTACAGACAAATGTTTTCCAAATCTGAATTCCCAGGCCATATACAAAATAAGCCTTATTTTCAAACTTAATATTAGCTATTATTTAGGTCCTTCAGTTACTTTCATTTTCCATATTCTGGTTTTAAAATGCAGAGCATCAGGTCTCCTGGGTGGCTCAGTCATTAAGCGTCTGCCTTCGGCTCAGGTCGTGATCCCAGGGTCCTGGGATCGAGCCCCACATCGGGCTCCCTGCTTGGTGGGAAGCCTGCTTCTCCCTCTCCCACTCCCCCTGCTTGTGTTCCCTCTCTCACTGTGTCTCTCTCTGTCAAATAAATAAATAAAATCTTTAAAGAAACAATAAAATGCAGAGCACTTCAGAAAGCATTATGGCTGCGGCACAGTTGAAATGGTAACTACCTGGCCCCCTTTGCCCTATCTGGATGGGTAAAAGTCAAGGTAAAGAGAGCTGTACAAAAATTACAAACCAAGTAAGGTACCTGTGACATTCATAAGCCCCTCCTGCAGAGTTATCCCATGTTTTGTACCTCATGAGTCCATCATAGTACCCTTAGGTGGGTCACTGATGGAACGCTAGAGTAGGAAGCAAAGCATGCTGCCTTCAGGTTCTGTCCTTGTTAGAGCAGCTACTGAATGGCCCAGTTACCTATTATTCAATCTGTCTACTTCTCTGTGCGGCCTGGCTATACGACTAATGTTAAAGTAGTTTCTTATTTGCT
Organism: Neomonachus schauinslandi; assembly: GCF_002201575.2. Lineage (NCBI taxonomy): Eukaryota > Metazoa > Chordata > Mammalia > Carnivora > Phocidae > Neomonachus > Neomonachus schauinslandi. The sequence goes on along the minus strand of NC_058409.1, from coordinate 54,037,462 downwards.
TTCTGAAAAAAAAAAAAGTCTTTATAATCCCCATAACTGAGGTGATCAGAGTATAAAACTAAGGTTTCTTATCATCTGAAACACTAGGATTAAAGCATCCCATCTTTATGTGGAATATATGGATGGCGAGTGCTAAAAGTATATGGTATTTTGGTTTCTTACATTGCCTCCCACTCACCATGCAGATTTATATGGCAGAATAAACATAAAATAATAATAATTATTTTATTTGTTTATAGACAAAGTATTTAGCAATACTTTTCCAAAGACTGCACCTTTCAGAAAAGGGGCAAACAGCAGAAAAATGTCTTGGACTTCGGAGGAAGATACATCAATCACCTGCCATCGTGCCAACTGACTGTTGACAGCTTCCCATGGCATAATGTGAAATCAGATATGCTGAAAAGTCCAGCCCACAGGGATTTATATATGAGAAAAAAAAGTTAAAACTACTTAAATTGCTTAAAAATATGAAATACAGGAAGAGTAAAGTACATAAGTAATTGAAAGTTCACTTCCTCCAAGAGAGTTTGCACATAGTATAATAAATGAAAAGAACATTAATAGAGAATGAAAATATTTACCTTAGTCCCAGTGTAATTTTTTTAAACATACTGTGAACATAATTGTTATAGGAGGTCCTCAGGGAGATGCTCTGATATAACCATATAATGGTTCCCCCACCTTCTCTTGTGAAAAGTAAGGAAATAAATGGATATGTAAAGCAAACTGACATCAGGCTTTGTGTGCATCTTCCCCCAAACAATAAAGATTTACTACAGAAAATTTTTTGCTCTAAGCCTCTGTGTCCAGGAATGATGCTTGTTTATTGTTTAATGTTTCTATTGAAGAGAGAGACTTGTTCCTTAGAGTTCTAAATAAGATAGTGTAGTTGTGATTTGATGTCCACACTAAACTTGCTCCAAAGATGTGAGCCCCAAACAATATGAGAGTTAGAATGTTATGCCATTGAAGATCTACCATTTTTGCCTCAGGGAAGGTTACAAACAGGTTTCCCCACCACTGGCTGTCCCCACCTGACGAAGTCAATGAGTTGTGCACATGAAATACAGCTGGGGGCTGTGAGCAAACCCTCTGTTTCTACCTTTTCATCCAGGTGAACTTTGCTCAGGGGTCCAGGACAGCTATTTGAAGTAATCATACCTCTGACAGAGGGTTGAAAGCAGTATATGTAATATCTACATGTTCTTTGACATTATTTTGTATAAGTAACAAAGGGATCATTGGAAAAAACCTCAGGGTCATGAAACTTCTGTATCAGTGTATACAAAAGAATCACAGTAAGGTCTAAGGCAAAGAAGAGAGTTGGGAGTCATTAATTTTGGCAAGGTTGAAAACAGTTATAATCACTGTATAACCAGATTATAGATAATTTTGAAAACGAGGGGAAAAAACCCCACCCAATGTTTTGATATGTTTGAGGCTAATTTTTAAAAAATCTAATTTCTTTTAACAACTACAACAAAAGGCCACCTTAAATAGATAACCTCCTCAGATTCAACACAATCCAACCCTTTCTTATTAGATCTTCAGAAAAGAACCACTATGAAATTACTGTGTTCAGGGGCTCTGCACATTCTTAAACTCTAGAAATTTAACAATCTCATTTGGTTTAAAAATGATTTAAACCAATCTCTTTGGTTTAAAAGTTACAAATTTAACTTAGAAATTCCACTGGTATACTTTAAGTTTCTGATTTCTCATTTTTAATACTTTTTCATAATAAAGGTATATCTAGTTCTACCATCTATGCATGCTAATAAGTTAATTGAGTTAATTCAAAGGGCTTTTTGTTTGTTTTTTAGTTTGATCATTCTAATAAATTGCTTACCACTTTCTAGAGAGTTCCCTGTTTTGATGAAATACTTCCTTTTGTCCTCAGGCCAATTTTGTCTTTCCTGTAAGTGCTTTGTTATATTCAAGTAGGCTTCATCAAGGCTCATGGCCATAAAATTGGGATCATAATCAGCAAGTATTTCCTTAACCTTCAAAAGGAACAAAATGGTTTAAATTTTGCTGCCATAGCAAACCTGTAATATAACAGCAGATAAGAAACATTAATATTCTTACTTTGCAACTATAGTAAAAATCCTGCAATCAATAGCTCATGGATTTAGGGAATAAATAATTTATTGCCTAGCACAAGTTTGTCCAAATTCTCTTTTGCATTAAAATAGATCATGAAGGGGCGCCTGGGTGGCTCAGTCGGTTAAGCGTCTGCCTTCGGCTCAGGTCATGATCCCCGGGTCCTGGGATCGAGTCCTGCGTCAGGCTCCCTGCTCTGTGGGGAGCCTGCTTCTCCCTCTCCTCCCCACTTGTGCTCTCTCTCACTATCTCTGTCTCTCTCTCCCAAATAAATAAAATCTAAAAAAAAAAAAATTTTTTTTTTAAATAGATCAGGAAGGCAGAAGACCATGAAAGAGCTTCATTTGATACAATCTCTATTCAGCCACCTTTATCTAGATATAATGAATGATTCAAATAAATCTCAGACATCATTCTGGTTAAGTAACATAATTTTAAGTAACTGGTCAAAAGTAGAAGTGGGAACAATAGGATCCTGCTCCCCCTCACCTTTTTTGTTTATTTTAAAAAGGAGTAATCCTTTTTTTTTAAGTAGTCTCCACACCCAGTATGCAGCCCAAAGTAGTGCTTGAACTCACAACCCTAAGATCAAGACTTGAGCCAAAATCAAGAATTTGATGCTTAATCAACTGAGCCACCTAGGTGCCCCTAAAAGGAATAATCTTACATAAAAGTACTATGTTGCTTTAGAAAGTAGTTTTATTTTAATTAATTATAATATGCACATAAAACTCCACTCAAAACATACACTAATGCATGTATCCATTCAGGAAACAAAGCTCAATTATCGAGATTTGGAATGGAAAAGATGACAAAATCTATAGTGGAAGTCTGTGACTATATTAAATGATGGGAAAAGTCTGGAGCTGCATCTTGAAATAAATAGAGATCAGAATTTCCATATGATTCCAGAAATGCCATTTATGAAAAATAGTTTTATTACATGAAACTATAAATTTTTTTTTTAAAGATTTTATTTATTTATTTGAGAGAGAGAGAATGAGAGAGAGAGCACATGAGAGGGGGGAGGGTCAGAGGGAGAAGCAGACTCCCTGCCGAGCAGGGAGCCCGATGCGGGACTCGATCCAGGGACTCCAGGATCATGACCTGAGCCGAAGGCAGTCGCCCAACCAACTGAGCCACCCAGGCGCCCCGAAACTATAAATTTTTTTAACCACTGAAGTATTAACTGAAATTGGAGGAAATGTTTGCCAAAATAATATATACATATTTGTGAAAAACGTATTTGTTGAATTATGTTATCCTTCCATCTAGTATTTAAAATCTGTCTGCTGGGGCGCCTGGGTGGCTCAGTTGGTTAAGCGACTGCCTTCGGCTCAGGTCATGATCCTGGAGTCCCGGGATCGAGTCCCACATCGGGCTCCCTGCTCGGCAGGGGGTCTGCTTCTCCCTCTGCCCTCTTCCCTCTCGTGCTCTCTGTCTCTCATTCTCTCTCTCTCAAATAAATAAAATCTTTAAAAAAAAAAAATAAAAAATAAATAAATAAAATCTGTCTGCTGTATCATGAGGAAACCTTTTTTGAAGTTTTATAAAATAAAGCTTTTTAGCTTAATTTAATTATGAACAGCTGAGTCAAAGGTAATTTTAGAAAACGGTGATATAAAATTTGGCCAAGCTTTACTCAGACAGTACCTTAATTAGCTTTGTTCTTCTGGAAGAAACCAGTTTTATAATGTACTCAAATGGAATCTTTCTAGTGAAAATGAAACTCTGGAAAGTCGGGAGTTGGCAGCCAACTAAGATTATTCTGAATGGGAAGTACTCCCTAGAGACATGGAGTACTCACTAACTTCCTTTTCATAGGATACTGCTTGAAGAACAAAAATAGACATGTTCCAGTAAAATTCAAGCACTTAGGTTTCCAACAGTTAAAGCTGTTCCATTCTTTTGGATAAAATAAAAATGGCTTTCCTTAAACTTTTAAACCAAGTCATACATACTAATATACTTAGAGTCAGTGAATTTGTGCTGTAGTTCGTTCACACATAAGAACCCATTTGCTATCTGCAAATAAACTAGTTACATCCTGCTCAAATTTGAGAAAGATTTCTCCAATTTCTGTAAGTAACTAGACAGAAGAGAACTAAAAACAATTTAGCTCTCATTAGCATATTATCATAAGTTTTACTGAGTTAAAGCAGGACTCAAAAAAATTCTTTCTTACAAGGTCTCTGAAAGATTTTCAAACTTATTGAAAGCCCGTAATATTTATGGTTAGCATTTTATGTCTTTCTCATCAGGAATATGGTAAAAAAAGACAAGCCGTAACCACACATGAACGTGCTTCCCCCTTCTCCACCACCTTTTCAGAGATAGGCAAAAAGCACTTGCTGCCACAGACTGTTATTGAAAGAATGAAAAACAGAATTTTTTTAAAAATTTGGGGTGGTGTACCATTCCAATTTGGGGAGGTTTCATTTCTAGAGTACATGAGGTAGAATACAAATAAGAGGAGCGAATATAAAGATCATCTACATGACTAAATGGTTGTGAGTGCTTAGGCCATAGTTTTTTAAGGGTTTCAATTCAGACAGCAGTCTTTAACACAATGCATTTTACTACAGTAGTCTGAAACTGATGTAGTATTCTAAAATTTTAATTTATGATTTAAGTTTTAGCACTAGCTAAACGATAGTCCAGTTATCAAAAATAGAGAAAATGGCAATTTTTCATATATGACAGTTCAGGCAATTTTGCTAAGTAATCAAATCTTTATATTTCAGAGATCCTTTTCAAAGCAAGATGATTCCCTTTTTTTCTTGATTATCAGTCTCTCGAACATTAAAGGCTCATAAGCATCTTCACTAGACTGTGGGGCAAGGAAAACAGTTAATCAAAATAAAGGAATTTCATTACTGTTTAAAAACATTTGATAAAAAATCTATTCACAAAAGAGGTTGAAATTAATGACATGAATAGATTATGTAAATTATAAATATAAGGTGATTCTAGAAAAAAATGTATATTGCACATTAAGAAAAAAACAGCTAAGGTTAATATAGATTATAATTTAGGCAATTCAAAGTTTTCCAGGTAGATAAGAGTTTCTAAACAGATGAAAAAATATGTGGAAGAGCAAAGATCTGGGAAATAGAAGGGTGTATTCTGTATACTCAGCTCAGTTATCAAAAGCGGTAGGAGGTAAGACTTAAAGGGATAAATGAAGGCTGAATTCTGATGTGCTAAGGCCATTTGGACTTGTAGGTGACAGGAAATCAGTGAAAGGCTGTAAGTAAGAGTACTTCATCAGACTTACCTCTGTACTCACAGCTCGGTATTTGTCAAAGTTTGGGGGCACAATAATAAGTTGTGGGCAGAGTCTTTTAGCAATAAATCCTGGCATGGCCGCGCGAACACCAAATCTCCTTGCATAATAATTCGAAGTAGACTGAAAGAAAACAGACCACAGGGCGCCTGGGTGGCTCAGTTGGTTAAGCGACTGCCTTCGGCTCAGGTCATGATCCTGGAGTCCCTGGATCGAGTCCCGCATCGGGCTCCCTGCTCGGCGGGGAGTCTGCTTCTCCCTCTGACCCTCCCCCCTCTCGTGTGCTCTCTCTCATTCTCTCTCTCAAATAAATAAATAAAATCTTTAAAAAAAAAAAAAAAAGAAAACAGACCACATGGGAAAAAATATACAAACCTAAATGGACATACCGATCAATGCATTCATAAGAAACACATTACTGATGGGCATTTTCAAGTCAAGGACATTTGTTTTATAGGCCACAGTCTCGAATCAAGCTTTTCCTTTATCCTATCATGGTATTGTGATAGCATGACCCTCTCTCTCACTACTGTCTCCATATTTATGTGATACCAGGTAATAAACAAGACTAATAAAAAAGTTCTCTTACATTTCCAGTAACTAAACTTCATTGGTTCTAAGGCATACCTGTAATATAGTATATATCAAAGTTTGGATGATAGTGGGTGATATTACATGAAAATAATAGTTATAAAGTAATGTTATAGTACAAATAGTATGGATGTTAAATGAAAGTAACAGTATAGAAAGTAACAGCATGGTATAATAGTATAGATTTGGAATTTGCAGTATTTGAGGTTTTGAAATTTTTCATTTAGAACAAAAGTCAAAGGTTCTATTATATAGTCAGCCAAATTAAATTTCAAAAAATGAAGTGATGAAAGCTTAAAAGAGCTTTTAAAATTACATTTTATTTCTTTTTTTTTTTTTAAAGATTTTATTTATTTATTTGAGACAGAGAGAATGAGAGAGAGAGAACACATGAGAGGGGATAGGGTCAGAGGACAAAGCAGGCTCCCTGCCGAGCAGGGAGCCCGATGCTGGACTCGATTCAGGGACTCCAGGATCATGACCTGAGCCGAAGGCAGTCGCTTAACCAACTGAGCCACCCAGGCGCCCTACATTTTATTTCTTAAGGCTTGAGTATCCTTTTTGGTGAAAACATTTTCAGTAGGAGATGGAACTAAAAATTTATGAAAGTAAGAAGGAGAACATTACTTTTAAATCCTGTTGATGATGATACCACAGTACCATTTATAAAAAAGTTTTTTTTATCACAAATGAAATCTCTAGTGAAAATTCAAAGAAATGTAAAACAGAATCTATCACATGAAGGGATTAGTTCATAATAGTATCAATTTGCCATAAGTGGCTTTCAAATGGCATTTAAAAAAATCTTGATAGTACTCAAAACTATGCTAATCGTTGATCAGTATTCTGGAAGAGAAAATGCAGATGGCATTAGAAAGACAAATCAGTGTTTTAAACATAAATAAGTCTAACGGAATGGATATGAAAGCTAGATCTGTAGTAAATCTGGAACAAAATTTATGATATGACTTCCTTTATCTTCTAGATTTGTGGTAGATTGTAAATCACAGCCACAATACTTTATAGTTCCCCCTATCCAAGGGTAGGTTCTAGTCCCTCATGCCAAGTGACTTGCACTATGACTTGTTTTGATTAGAAGAACGTGAGGGAGTGACATTATGTGAGTCTTGAAGCCTAGGCATTATGAAGTCTGTAACTTCAGCCTTTGCTTTCTTGGGGATCCAGCAACTATGTAAAGGTCTTGGGTTAAATTGCTAAATGATGATGTACCACGTGTAGGGGGGAAAGCTCAATGGCTGGAAGCCATTCCAGCCACCTTGGCTGAAAGGCCAAGTGTGTTAATAAAGCCATTTTGGATCCTTCAGCCCCAGCTAAATAACTGTAGCCAACCCCAGGTAGAGTAAAGTTATCCCCATTGTACTCTGCTCAAATTACAGAATCATGAGCAAATAAATGGTTAATCACTAAGTACTTAAAGGGGTTTGTTATGCAGCAATAAATAACTGCTAAGGGTCGGGTGCCTGGGTGGCTCAGTCGTTAAGCGTCTGCCTTCGGCTCAGGTCATGATCCCAGAGTCCTGGGATCGAGTCCCACATCGAGTCCCACATCGGGCTCCCTCCTCGGGGGGAAGCCTGCTTCTCCCTCTCCCCCTCCCGCTGCTTGTGTTCCTGCTCTCGCTATCTCTGTCTCTGTCAAATAAATAAATAAAATCTTTAAAAAAAAAAAAAATAACTGCTAAGGGTCTATGTTCCAACTATGAGTGCTAACTTAGAACATTCTGAAGATCTGTCAAATTATTCAAAAAAGAATTCTAACTGTAATAGACTGAAATAATCAAACATGCACCATCACTACCATTAATTTGTAAAAACACTTTTATGAATTTAACAGAACAAAAGCAATTATACTTCAAATCTCATTAGAAATGAAGTCTATTAGTTGAGCATACAAAAGGAGTAATCTTTGTTTAAATATGGCAAATAATCATTTTGAATTTGGAAATAATTTTTAGGAGGATATAATTCATAGGAAGGAAAATATTTTGCAGATCTAGCAGTGGGTTTAGCTTTAAAATATATATACATATGCACACATAGATAATTTCATATAAATATATGGTGATATATATTCTTAATAAAATTAAATACATTTTTTTCAAATATCAGCTGATGATTTGTAGGAAAGGGGAGTAGTCATTCGGTAAACATTGTTTTGGAACCTGGATTGTTAGTTGCCTGCATACTTATGGGAGCAGAGAAGATAAACAAAAAGATTATAATAAAATAGTAACTCAGTAGGAATTAGGTTTATAGCTATCTAAAGCATTTGAAGGAGTTAGGAACAGGGAAGAACTCTCCTTGTTTCTCTTACATGTTTTTTAATACCAAAATCCATCTATTCCAGGGGCCATTATTAATTCCCCACATATTTTTAGCCACATATAGCAATCCTGGTCATCTTTACCTTCTATGGTTAGGATGGTGATAAGGTAGAGCAACATGGTAATCAGAAAAGCAAAGGTTCCAAGTCATGAGAAAAACTAATTACAGTAGTAGTATAATAAAATATATTACCCTAGACCTAAGGTTGGCAAACCTTTTCTGTAAAGGTCCAGGCAGTAGTCACTTTGGGCTTTGCAGATCATATGGTCTCTCTGCAGCTACTCAACTCTGCTCTTTTAATACAACAACAAATGAATGGGTGTGACTGTTCCAATAAAATTTTATTTACAAAAAAAGACTAGATTTGGCCTGCTTGCAAACCTGCTCTGGAGTAACACTGCCTTTTCTTTCTTCTCCAATTCCCTTTTACTGGAACAGTAACTTAAGAAAAATACAGCTTGCAACAGAAAGATACAATGCCACTCTACCATTCACCAGATTTGTAACTTTAGGGAAGTTTTTAAACACCTCTCTGAGTTTGTCTTTTGTCTGTCAAATGGAAATAAAAATTTGTACCGCAAGAGATGTTGAAAGGATTCAGTAATTGAACACATATAAAGCACACAGGAAAATGCCCAGCAAACTGGCAGAGCTTACTAAAGGCTTCTCCCTTCATGAACCAGTAAGGCTTATTCGAATATGTTATGAAATTTCCTTTTTGTCTTTGATCTTTACCTACTTACCAACATAGTCATTGATCCTACAGCAATAGGTTTATCCTTCAATTCTGGACTGTCCCTCATTTCTACAGCCGCATAGAAAGCATCCATGTCAATGTGCACTATAGTATTGTTCAGATCCCGGCTCTGTTCTAATTCCATTGCAAATCTGTCAACCTTAATTTTTAAAAAGTTAACATATTTTGAGTCAACATGGTATTGAAATGGCACCAGTCATCACATTAATCTCACTTTTAGTAGGTATCTCTCTCTGCCTGTCCATCCACCCCACCTATCTATATATACTTGATTGTTATTTATTAAGGCTGGTAATTGCTTCTATTTTCATGAAGACAGGCAGTTAAATCTCAAATATCATGCCCTACCAACACTTTAATCTTCAATAACTACAACCACATGATAAATAATAAATATTTACTGAATAAATGAACTATTCCAACTGATTGTATCAAATGATTCTTCTGCTTTATAAATCTGAAGACCAACTTATTGTAAAAAAAAAGCTTCAGGTTAGGTAAAATAAACATCTCTCATTTGACTCATAACATTAATGTCTTAAGACAGAAAAAAAGGAAATGTACAATGAACGATTATATACTTCTTTGGCATATTATGTTTATGCTGAATAGTATTGTACAAGTGAATATACCAACCATAATGTAAACATTCCCTCTGTAGAAATGCCTTTATAAAGCTAAAATTTGGTAACTGTTAGTCAATACAAATCAAAATTGAAAATATAAGCTATAATTTATTCTGTCATGAAACTTCAATATGTATGTCAAATATAACAGTGAAGAACCTTAATCTTTAAAGCACTTTTTATTTCTCTAGTGAGAAAGCATTGGATTGATAAGAAAGAAGAAAGGGAAATGAAAGGAAGTAAAAATAACCAAAGTAGGGCAGTAAGAAAAGGGTTTATGTAACACATTTCCAAGTGTTCCTTTTTTGTGGCCTCTACTATAGAGGCTGAAGAAGCTAAATATGCTTCCCAGCTTTCCCTGCAGCCAAGGGTGGCTGGCTGTGTGACCATTTTGATCTATGATCTCTTTGAATATATTGGAATACAGAAAGAGCATGAAGAGTGGCTGGCACATGGTACAAGTTTAATGAATGTAATCTATGACTAAAGGATCAATGGATAGCTGCACAGCAAAACAATCAAAAACTGAGGGGAAGGGGCGCCTGGTTGGCTCAGTCGTTAAGCGTCTGCCTTCGGCTCAGGTCATGATCCCAGGGTCCTGGGATCGAGCCCCACATCGGGCTCCCTGCTCCGCGGGAAGCCTGCTTCTCCCTCTCCCACTCCCCCTGCTTATGTTCCCTCTCTCGCTGTGTCTCTCTCTGTCAAATAAATAAATAAAATCTTTAAAAAAAAAAAAAGAAAAAACTGAGGGGAAAAGAGCCAGATATAAGCAAGCGAGCTGGGTGAGCTCTGGAATGAAAGCAATTTCTATCATGTGGCGATCCCTATAGCAGGTTTTTTCAAAAGTGGAAAGTTACAGGGGTATAATTTGCCTTTTTCTCCTTGTTGGACTTCAACCTTGCTTCCATTCTGCAAAATTTTTTTTTCATGGCCTTCCTTCTAAGCATTATAGTGACACTAGCTTCCCACTAGCTGCAGGTTAAGCCTACAACTTCTCTTTTAGAAATAATCACCCTGATAGGGCGCCTGGGTGGCTCAGTTGGTTAAGCGACTGCCTTCGGCTCAGGTCATGATCCCGGAGTCCTGGGATCGAGCCCCACATCAGGCTCCCCCTTCTCTTTAAAAAAATCTTAAAAATAAAATAAAATCTTTAAAAAAAAAAAAAAAGAAATAATCACCCTGACTTCACCAAGACAAAAAGCTTTTGCACAGCAAAGGAAACAGTCAACAAAACCAAAAGACAACCTACAGAATGGGAGAAGATATTTGCAAATGACATATCAGATAAAGGGCTAGTATCCAAAATCTACAAAGAACTTATCAAACTCAACACCACAAGAACAAAGAATCCAATCAAGAAATGGGCAGAAGACATGAACAGACATTTTTCCAAAGAAGACATCCAAATGGCCAACAGACACATGAAAAAGTGCTCAACATCGCTCGGCATCAGGGAAATCCAAATCAAAACCTCAATGAGATATCACCTCACACCAATCAGAATGGCTAAAATTAACAAGTCAGGAAATGACAGATGCTGGCGAGGATGCAGAGAAAGGGGAACCTTCCTACACTGTTGGTAGGAATGCAAGCTGGTGCAGCCACTCTGGAAAACAGTATGGAGGTTCCTCAAAAAGTTGAAAATAGATCTACCCTGTGACCCAGCAATTGCACTACTGGGTATTTACCCCAAAGATACAAATGTAGTGATCCAAAGGGGTACGTGCACCCCAATGTTTCTATAGCAGCAATGTCCACAATAACCAAACTATGGAAAGAGCCTAGATGTCCATCAACAGATGAATGGATAAAGAAGAGGTGGTATATATATACAATGGAATATCATGCAGCCATAAAAAAAAACCACAACAGAATCTTGCCATTTGCAACGACGTGGATGGAACTAGAGGGTATTATGCTAAGCAAAATAACTCAATCAGAGAAAGACATGTATCATATGATCTCACTGATATAAGGAATTCTTAATCTCAGGAAACTAACTGAGGGTTGCTGGAGTGGTGGGGGGTGGGAGGGATGGGGTGCCTGGGTGATAGACATTGGGGAGGGTATGTGCTATGGTGAGCATTGTGAATTATGTAAGACTGATGAATCACAGACCTGTACCTCTGAAACAAATAATACATTATATGTTAAAAAAAAAAAGAAGAAGAAAGTATGAAGGGAAAAATGAAGGGGGGGAAATCGGAAGGGGAGAGGAACCATGAGAGACGATGGACTCTGAGAAACAAACTGAGGGTTCTAGAGGGGAGGGGGGGTGGGGGAATGGGTTAGCCTGGTGATGGGTATTAAAGAGGGCACATATTGAATGGAGCACTGGGTGTTATACGCAAACAATGAATCATGGAACACTACATCAAAAACTAATGATGTAATGTATGGTGATTAACATAACATAATAAAATTAAAAAAAAAAAAAAAGAAAAAGAAATAATCACCCTGAATCCTAGTTGTCTCCAGTAGCCACAGTGAGCCTCTATAGGGTCTGCTCCTGTTTGGCTGCAACTCATTGAATGAACTGGGGTGCGCTGTGCCTTCTTCAGGCTGTTCCTCTGTCTAGAATGCCCTTCCGAGTTCTGTCATAAAGCCTTGAAGGGTCAGCTCAGATATCTCTCTGTAGCTTAATTAGATCTCTGTCCTTCATGCCACAGAATTCAGTGTTCCCTTAGTTGTTTTCCTGCTGTTACTATGCACTTACTGTATTAGATACCAAATTATGAGTTCCACCAGGAAAAGGACCTTATTTGCCTTCAAATACTTTCCTATCAGACAGAAGGAGGTGAGCCTCGTAGCATATATATATATATATATATATTTCTGCTTAAAAAAGAGAAGGTAGTATGTGTAGAAAAATTTTGGAGAAGGCTGATCTCATGCAGTGAGACACCACACCTAATAAATGGAACTTTTCAACATTACTCCAATCTATCATCCAGATTTAAATCAATTACTTCTTCCAGTACCTCAACTGTAAATTAGAGAAGAGCATCCTGACGTTAAAAAGAAAAAAAAGATGTAAACAAATCATGGAGACTAATGAAAATAAGGGTGGATTAAAAACTACTATATGTTAATCCAGAAAATATACCTAAGATACGAGTCGACTGAGAATAAGGGAGCATTTGAAGTATCTTAACCCAGAAATACTGGAATGGAAAAAGATAATAAATATAAAGCAAACCAAATGGAAAAAAGTTCTCCTTAGCCTCATACAATAATTCTATGACAGTTTCTTCAGCAATCTATTATCTTTTCTGTGCCCAAAGCACAAGTGCAGTTGCCAAAAGGAAACCTCCCCACTGAGTGACTCACACATTCCATTTTCCTCTACTCTCATTAGTCACCCTCTCTAAACATTTTTTTCTCTGCATCTACCAAATGCACACCACCCTGCTTTTTTCAAATTTCTTCTACTGAAATCTTCATTCATGTTTTCCTTTCTTCCATTTTTCCTTCCAAATGACTCCCAAGTTCTGATCTGAGCCTCTAACATGTATGTATGTTATCCCTTTTGCCACCGTTAAGAACCATGGTTAAGAATAAGAGCTTCTTACATACAAATGGCTAACAGACACATGAAAAAATGTTCATCATTATTAGCCATCAGGGAAATCCAAATCAAAGCCACACTGAGATACCACCTTACACCAGTTAGAATGGCAAAAATGGACAGGGAAGAAACAACAAATGTTGGAGAGGTTGTGGAGAAAGGAGAACCCTCTTACACTGTTGGTGGGAATGCAAGCTGGTGCAGCCACTTTGGAAAACAGTGTGGAGGTTCCTCAAAAATTTAAAAATAGAGCTACCCTATGACCCAGCAATTGCACTACTGGGTATTTATCCCAAAGACACAGATGTAGTGAAAAGAAGGGCCATATGCACCCCAATGTTCATAGCAGCAATGTCCGCAATAGCCAAACTGTGGAAAGAGCCGAGATGCCCTTCAATAGATGAATGGATAAAGAAGATGTGGTCCATATATACAGTGGAATATTACTCAGCCATCAGAAAAGATGAATACCCCACTTTTACATCAACATGGATGGGACTGGAGGAGATTATGCTAAGTGAAATAAGTCAAGCAGAGAAAGTCAATTATCATATGGTTTCACTTATTTGTGGAACATAAGGAATAACATGGAGGACATTAGGAGAAGGAAGGGAAAAATGAAGGGAGGGAAATCGGAGGGAGAGATGAACCATGAGAGACTATGGACCTGAGAAACAAACAGGGTTTTAGAGAGGAGGGGGGAGGGGGGATTGGTTAGCCCGGTGATGGGTATTAAGGAGGGCACGTACTGCATGGAGCACTGGGTGTTATACGAAAACAATGGATCGTGGATCACTACATCAAAAACTAATGATGTATTGTATGGTGACTAACATAACATAATAAAATTAAAAAAAAAAAAAGAATAAGAGCTTCTTGTGGGTTTCAGCTCCACCACTTATTAGTTACATGATAATGGGCAAGTTAACCCTCATTCTTATTTTATTTGTAAACTGGGACTAAACCAACCCCCAAAGGTTTAAAGAATTAAAAGAGGTACTCGTGTAATGTACTTATCCAGGGATATGGAAAGTGCTTAATGATATAACCTATAATTTTAGAAATAAAAGTGACATTTATTGAGTATATCATATGTGTTATATAACATGCTAAGTACTTCTTATGTTAACTCATTTAATGGTCAAAATAATTCTGAGATGATAATTATTCTCATTTTAGAGAGGAGAAAACTAAACCTCAGTAAGATGCAGTAATCTGCCCTAAGTCACACAGCTGGAAAATGTTAGCAGTAGACCTGTAAATCAAGTTACTCCAAAGGCTGTACTCTTTCCATTATTTTATGATGTTTCCCTAAAATGGATCTTAAAATGTCTTTAACACTGAAATAACTTCAAACCAAGCTCCAATAGTGTTTTATATCAATATTATGTTTTATTTGCATTAAAAAAAATCCTTTTTTGATTACGTTCAGGAGACTATTTCAGAAATATTGTTTTTCATTTTCTTAACTTATAATTACCCTAAAAATTGTTCAGGAAAACTAAGTTCATAAAGCAATTGTTAAAATAGTCAAAATGCACTGATTTGCTGTGTAGTTGCCATTTAATACAACATGAATGGTTGTCTATTCAATTTATGAATCCATGTTACAACAAGATGTTTAGGCAGCTACAAAAATGATTGCATCTTTAACAAGTCTAATGAGGGTAGGACGGAGAGGAGAACACTTAGATTCTGAATAAACTGTGGGAGTTCCGATGTTTATAGCAGCAATGTCCACAATAGCCAAACTGTGGAAAGAGCCAAGATGTCCATCAACAGATGAATGGATAAAGAAGATGTGGTATATATACACAATGGAATATCATGCAGCCATCAAAAGGAATGAGATCTTGTCCTTTTCAACGACGTGGATGGAACTGGAGGATATTATGTTGAGCGAAATAAGTCAAACAGAGAAAGACATGTATCATATGATCTCACTGATATGAGGAATTCTTAATCGCAGGAAACAAAATGAGGGTTGCTGGAGTGGGGGGTGGGGTGGGAGGGATGGGGTGACTGGGTGATAGACACTGGGGAGGGTATGTGCTCTGGTAAGTGCTGTGAATTGTGCAAGACTGTTGAATCTCAGATCTGTACCTCTGAAACAAATAATGCAATATATGTTAAGGAAAAAAAAAAGAAGAAGAAGAAGAAGGTAGCAGGAGGGGAAGAATGAAGCGGGGGAAATCGGAGGGGTAGACGAACCATGAGAGACGATGGGCTCTGAAAAACAAACAGGGTTCTAGAGGGGAGGGGGGTGGGAGGATGGGTTAGCCTGGTGGTGGGTATTGAGGAGGGCACATTCTGCATGGAGCACTGGGTGTTATGCACAAACAATGAATCATGGAACACTTCATCTAAAACTAATGATGTAATGTATGGGGATTAACATAAGAATAAAAAAAAAAAAAACTGTGGGAGTTCATGCCAACAGAGGTCAGTTACCACAGCTTGATTAGCAATAATAGTTCCTACGACCGTAGTACACATAATAAAATCTATTATTTGGAAATTGTATGACTCTAGAATAGAAATGCATTTCCCATGAAAACCTCTCTCTCAGATCTTTAGATTCCTTAGGATTTCCTTAATCTCCTCCCATTTATACAATTTCTTTTAAAGGAAGTTCAACAAATGAAACAATTTAACAATTAACATAAAACATATTTCCTGCCACTTCCCTTGCAAAAGATGTCAGTCTCCCAAGAAATGGTCAACTAAAACTGTAACAAAATGTGAAGCTCTGTTATACAATATAAAGTATTTTCTAATCCTTCAAATTATTAGCATATTTAAGGATATGAGCTTTAAAAAGAGCAAACAGCAAAAAGTTATTTTATTGCATGATTCATATGCATTTTATCTTTAAAATTTTATTAGAGATATTTGTATAGATCAATAAAACTTGCCAGAAAGAAGTTCTGAAAATAAATTGCCAAGGATTAATATCATTTTAAAAACAATGTTATTATGGACAGAATGGAATTTTAACTTGTTGAAAGGATGCTCAAATTTATTTGAAAGAAACAACGTATGAGAAAAAAATTTTAAAGAATAGTAGCAAGGGAGGATATTAAAGTGTTATTGTCATTGAATAACTAAAAGTGCATGGTACTGATACAGGAAAAGATTCAATTGAGTAAGAGAGAATCCAGAAACAAATCAATGAGTACAATGAGAACTTAGTATATGGAAGTGCCTCATTCAGTTCAGTGGAGAAAGGACTCATGATTCAATAAATGGTGTTGGGACAAATGAATCACCATTTAGAAAGAATAATACTATTAGCAAAAACATAACACTCACCATTTAAGAAAAAAATACTTAACATCTTACATTAAAACAAATTCCAGGAGCGCCTGGGTGGCTCCGTCAGTTAAGCCTCCGACTCTTAATTTCGGTTCAGGTCATGATCTCAGGGGCATGAGATAGAGCCCCATGTGTCAGGCTCTGCACTAGGCAGGGAGCCTGCTTAAGATTCTCTCTCTCTTTCCCCGTCTATCCTTCCCCCCTCCCCACTCCCTCTCTCTCCCTCTAAAACAAAAACAAAAACAAATTCCAAATGGACTAAAGATAAACAAAATCTATAAAAATACTAAAAGAACATATAGGCTTGGTCGTAAGGAATAACTTTCTATGCTTTCAATACAAAAGCCAAGAAAAAAATGTTTTTCAATACTGCTGTTTTTGATTACATAAACATTTAAAACTGTATAGAAAAAAAAAAACCCTGCATGATTAAAAGACAAACAACATACTGGGAAAATATTTACAACAAATGGCAGAGGACAAAAATGTTTAACTTATGATAAGATGTATTAATCAAGAGAAAAACATATAAACTCCTCTAGAAATGTAGGCAGAGGATACTGTTTTGGACTGCTAGTTGAACCCCCAAATCCATTCTCTCTTCCTTTCATAGTAATAGATTTTTATCTGGGCATATGGCCACCCAGCTGGAAAATACTCTGTACAGCTTCTCCTGCAGTTAGGTGTGGCCATGAAACTTACATTCTTGTCAAAAGAATGTGAGCTGATGTAATATGAGCAACTTCTCTTTTACTTGTTGAATAGCAAATTACTCACCTTTCATTTTTTTTTTCCCTCATTCTTTCTTCCTTACTGGGGGCTGAAATACAGACTAGAGATAATCCCATTTTGTCAGTCCAGGTAAGGATAACACTTAGGGGATGATAGAACAACCCGATGTAGAACCGATGTCCCTAAATTACTATGTGAGCAGAACCACCCAATCAGTTGGGACTACTTACTATTATATGAGAAAGAAATAAACTCTTATCTGATTTGAACCATTGTATTTTGGGGTCTCTTGTGCCAGCTACTTAGCCTATATACTAATAGAATAAAAAAGGAAGGAAATGTCCATAGGAATGAAATATTAACAGCTAATATGAGAGAACATATTCTTTCCGTCTTATTATCTAAGAAGGACAAATTAAAATAACCATGAAATAATATTTGGACATTACCAGCAAAAGCTAAAAGACTGATAAAATTAATAAAATCTAGTTTTAAACAAGTATGTGAGGAAACTAGCACTCTTATGTTGAAAATGTAAAACTGTACCATGTTTGGTGAAAATAACAGGACAAGAGTGCAAACATATATAGATAAGAATGATCATCACAAGGTTATATATAAAACAAAAAACTGAAACCCTGGTGGGATAAGGTAAATAAATTCTGGTATCTCCATATAGTAGAACACTCTGAAGCACTAAAAATGCAAATGATCTTTTGCCATGATAGCAGACCACTTAACACATAAGATAAAAAATTAGCTTGTGCTCTAGGAAAGCATATACGAAAAAAATGACACAGTATAGTTTGATAAAGAAGAATAAATTTATCATTTCTGAACTCTATCATGAGAAGAATTTTGTAGCATAGAAGATTAACATAATTTTATCATTATTAATGGCCTAAAGTGCTTTGTTAAATTGAATCAGATTTTGATAGAGGGTAAAAACTGTCTTTAAAATTAGTAAACTTTATACCATGTAATATTACGTGACAGATACAATTAGAAAGGAAGTCTATTGTGAGAGTAATATACATATAATTAGGAGTTTATTGTTAATTATGATTGGAAATAAACAACATATAATGGAAAATAATAAAAGTAAACTTTATAAAAAATAAAATTAAAAAAATAAAAGTAAACTTTATAAAAAATAAAATTAAAAAGATAAAAGTAAACTTCAGTTTTACTAGCAGAAGCTTGACTACTTTGAGTTATTGATCTATGAGAACTATGAGAACACAATGCCCTGCAGCTTTGCTCTACTCAAACCTTCCTCCTGAAATAGTTTTAAATACTGGAGCAGGGCGCCTGGGTGGCTCAGTTAGTTAAGCGACTGCCTTCGGCTCAGGTCATGATCCTGGAGTCCCGGGATCGAGTCCCGCATCGGGCTCCCTGCTCGGCGGGGAGTCTGCTTCTCCCTCTGACCTTCCCCCCTCTCATGTGCTCTCTCTCTCTCAAATAAATGAATAAATAAAATCTTTAAAAAAAAATAAAATAAAATAAAAAAATAAATAAATAAATACTGGAGCAAACTCTTGAGTATTTATTCCCCAAAGATGGTGGAGAAGCCAAAAGCCTCCAGTCTGGTGTTTTATCTTAAAAATTCATGCACATTTGGCATTCTACCCTAGTTTTAGTACAACACAATCATGTGTTAAAGTTCTAATTTAATTACTTAGCATGTTCCCCCAAATCATTTTTGTAAAATCAGCATTGAAGAAAACATTTATCTTGTGGCCTTTTTCTAGCTACAAAATATGTATAGAATAAAAAGAACATAAGCTTTGGATTAAATCCTAGCTCTGAAGCTAGGCAAGTTATTTACCCTAACTAGGGCTCCATTTATTCTTCTGTATAATGGAGGTGACAATGCCTAGGTATGGGGTCTTGATGTAAAAGAATAGAGTAATATTTAATAAAGTATGCACCTCTGTCAAATTTTATTCCTTACAATATAATGAACATTTACATATTACCTTGTTTTCAGTTATGACTTGACCATGATGCATTTTAACTACCAATTACTATTCTACCAGCTTCCACTTTATTTAACAATTAAATTAATACCTGTAATTGTGCTTTCCTTAGCTGTTGGCTGGTAATTTGAGCTTTTTGTTGCATCATATTTTCAATTCGTTGGTTGACTTGCTTTTCTTTCTTGAGCTCATTTCCATAAAATCTGGATCCCTATGTAAGAAAACAAACAAAGCACAAGAAAAGTGTCAGAAGGAAAGCATCAGTAGTATAACCATGGTGGCTAATGGTATAGACTAGAAACAGAATAACTGAATTCAAAACTTAGCTCCACTACTTACTATCTGGGAACCCTAAAACTACTCAATTTTTCTATGTCTCAATTTCCTCGCCTGTAAAATGAATTTATAGTTACCTAGAATTTTTGAGGCAGTATTTACACAGTACAAACTCTTTGAGATGAGTACAGATATGTTACTTAGAAAATAACAATGTGTCCTAGACAGGATCCACGGGGCATATCCGAGGCCTTAGTCATTTGGGTCATCGGTTATCTCCTTCACTTTTACTTAAAAAGCACTTAAGGGGCACCTGGGTGGCTTAGTCAGTTAAGCACCTGACTCTTGATTTTGGCTCAGGTCATGATATCAGGGTTGTGAAATTGAGCCCTGTGTCGGGTTCCATGCTGGGCATTGAGCCTGCTTAAGACTCTCTCCCCCACCCCACCTTTTCTAAAAAAATAATAAAAAATAAAAAAATAAAGTATTTTAAAAATTTTAATGTTAGCCATTAAAGAAAATGTAGAAAATCACTTTTAGAAAATTACCTATCATCCCATCACTAAACATAACATCTACATCTATCCACTCATCAGGTTGATGGAAATTTAGATTATGTTTACTTTATGGCTTTTATGAAAAATGCTGCAATGAACAGTTGTATATACATGTTTGCATGGACATATGTTTTCACTTTCCTGAGGTACCCAGGAGTGGAATCTCTGTGTCATATGCTAACTCCATGTTAAACCTTTTGAGGAACTGCCAGACTGTTTTCCAAAGTGGTTGAACCATTTTATAATCCCACCAGCAATGTATGAGGTTCCAATTTTTCCATATCCTTATCAGTATTTGTTATTGTCTATCTCATAGCCATTCTAGGCTATAATACTGTGAATGGCACCTCATTGTGGTTTTAATTTGCATTTCCCTGATGACTAATGATGTTGAACATCTTCTCATGTGCTTATGAGCTATTCTTATACCTTTAGTCCTATATTCTTATACCTTATGCCCATTTTTTATTAGGTTGTCTTATTAATAATTTGTAAGAATTCTCTGTATATTCTGGATGTAAATCCTTTATCAGATAAATATTTTGCAAATATTTTATACTAGTATGTTGCTTATCATTTTCTTTTTTAATTGTGTCTTTGAAGTGCAAAAGTTTTGAAATCTGATGAGGTCTGACTTGTCGACTTTTTCTTTTATTGATTGCGCTTCTGGTGTCGTACCTAATAAATGCTTGTCTAACCAAATGTCTCAAAGATTTTCTCCTATCTTCTAGAAGTTTTTACTGCATTAGCTCTTACATTTCACTCAATTTTGAGTTCAACTTGTGTATGGTATGAATTGAGGGTCTCAGTTCATCTTTTTAGCATGTGGATATCCAGTTGTCCCAGGATTATTTGCTGAACAGACTATTCTTCTGCCTTGGTACTTTTATCAAAAATCAATAAAGTATCAATACAAAGATTTACTTCTGGACTCTTAATTCTGCTCCATTGTTCAATATGTCTAACCTTATGACAGTACCACACTGTCTGGAGAACTATAGCTTTATAGTAAGTTCTAAAACAGGAAAGTCAAAGACCTCCATGTTTTTCCTTTTCAAAACTGTTTTGGCTATTTTATTTTATTTTATTTTTAAAGATTTTACTTATTTACATGAGAGAGAAAGAGAGGAAGGGAGAGAGCATAAGTAGGGAGAGCAGCTGAGGGAGAGGGAGAAGCAGGCTCCCCACTGAGCAGGGAGCCTGACGTGGGGCTTGATCCCAGGACCCCAGGACCATGACCCCAGCCGAAGGCAGACACCTAACCGACTGAGCCACCCGGGCACTCTGGTTTTGGTTATTTTAGATGTTTTTGCATCTCCACATAAATTTTAGGGTCTGTTAATCAATTTCTGCAGAAGAAAAAAAAAGCCTCTGTAATTTGGATGGGGAATTACATTGAATCTGCAGATCAATTTGGGGAGAACTATCCTTTTAACAATATTAAGTCTTCTCATTCTTGAACATGTCTTTCCATTTATTTTATTTTATTTTAAAGATTTTTACTTATTTGACACAGAGAGAGATACAGCGAGAGAGGGAACATAAGCAGGGGGAGTGGGAGAGGGAGAAGCAGACTTCCCGCAGAGCAGGGAGCCCGATGCAGGGCTCGATCCCAGGACCCTGAGATCATGACCTGAGCCAAAGGCAGACGCTTAACCGACTGAGCCACCCAGATGCCCCGTCTCTCCATTTTTTAAATCTTTACCTGCCCTCAATGAATTTTTGTAATTTTCATGGTAAAACTGTGGCATTCCTTTTGAAATTCCTTAAGAGTTTCTATATGTAACATCATGTTATTTGTGAAGAGATAGTTTTAGTTTTTCCTTTCCAATCCAAATGCCTTTTATTTCTTTTCATTGCCTGACTACACTAGAACTTTAGGACTATGTTGCATAGAAGACATGAGAGAAGGGATCCTTGCCTTGTCCCTGATTTTAGGAGAAAAGTGCATTCCTGGAATAAATCCCACTTGGTCATGGTATATAACCTTTCTTTTATATTGTTGGATTCAGTTTGCTAATGTTTCGTTGAGGACTTTTATATTCACAATGATCTATAATCTTCTGCTTGTCTGGCAACGATGTCAAGGTGATACAGATCTCATAGAATGAGTTTGTAAGGGTTACATCTTTCTTTATTGTCTGGAAGGGCTTGTGGCATACTGGTATTATTTCTTCTTTAAATGTCAAATAAAATTCACCACTGAAGGGATGCCTGGGTGGCTCAGTCAGTTAAGTGTCTGCCTTCGGCTCAGGTCGTGATCCCAGGGTCCTGGGATCAAGCCCTGCATTGGGCTCCCTGCTCAGCAGGGATCCTGCTTCTCCCTCTGCCTGCTCTCCCCTTGCTTGTGCTCTCTCCCTCTCTCTCTCTGACAAATAAATAAAAACTCTTAAAAAAAAAAAAATTCACCACTGAAGCCATTGTGACCTGGTTTTTTTTGCTGGGGGGGGGACGGGTACAGGGAAGATTTTTAATTACTAAATTATTTCCTTGTTAAAGATCTATTTAGATTTTCCATATTTTCTTGAGTCAGTTTTGGAAAAATTGTAAATTTCTTGAAATTTGTCCAAGTTATTGGGATTTGTTTTAAAATACTCCAATCTCTATCACCAAAATTCAGTAGGAAGGGTAACATAGATGAAACAATATTTACAAAAATGTTGGTAACTATTGATGGTGGGTGAGGATTACCCAGGAATTCACTTTAGTATTCTAATTTTGTGTATGCTTAAATTTTCTGATAAAACTTTTAAAGAAGTAAACTGCACTGCTGTAAAGCCGTAACAATTAGAAAATTTCAATTTAAAAAAGATATTTATGATGAACTTCCCATCCCCCCACACTAGAGAAATAATATATAAAATATATAAATATTTTAATATATTAATATATAAATATATGTAAGGCATATAAAATATAAATCATATATGTATACATATATTACATGATTCATACATGTCAATCAGATGATATGTATATATCGTTCTATGATTGATATATCTATACAGTTGAACCTTGAATATCATGGGTTTGAACTGCACAGGTCCACTTATACATGGAGTTTTTTCAATAAATATAGTACAGTGCTATAAATGTATTTTCTCTCCCTTAAGATTTCTTAATAATATTTTCTTTTTTCTAGCTTACTTTATTGTAATATATAATACACATAATATACAAATTTTGTGTTAACCAACTATTTATGTTACTGGTAAAGCTTCCAGTCAACAGTAGGCTATTAGCAGTTAATTTTGAAGGATTCAAAAGTTGTACATGGGTTTTCAACTGTGTGTGTATGTGGGGGGTGGGGTTCAGTGATCCTAATCCCCACATTGTTCAGTGGTTTATGTGGTAGAGCAAAGTTTTGAGCATATCTTAGATACTCTTGAAAAAGAACAAAATGCAAAAAAATAACTTGTCCTAGCTGTTATCAAGACTTATTATAAAGTACTATAATTAAGATCATGCCATAAAGATATAATAACAAATAATCCAGTGGAATAGAAGAAAGCACTGCAGATCAGTAAGAAAAGGATGAACTATTTAATAAGTGTTACTGGGACACAGAGAAGAGAGAGGAAAGATAGGGAAATCTAGGATGGCTTAAATATTCTATTTCTTAACCTGAAAACTAGGGGCATAGGTTTTATTCCTATTTTTAAGTTTTATGGTCAAAATTTCACAAAAGTCACAAACAGAGAAACAGAGCAGTACAATAAACAAATACATAAAACTATCACTGAGATTTAACAACAAACATTTTGCCTTATTTCCTTCATTGATTTTTTTAAAAAATTTTTTTAAGATTTTATTTATTTATTTGATAGAGAGAGACAGTGACAGAGATAGTGAGAGAGCACCCGCAGGAGGAGAGGCAAAGGGAGAGGGAGAAGCAGGCTCCCCGTGGAGTAGGGAGCAGGACGTGGGGCTCGATCCCAAAGTCCTGGGATCATGACCTGAGCCGAAGGCAGACGCTTAACTGACTGAGCCACCCAGGTGCCCCTTTCATTGATTTTTTTTTTAACTGAACTGTTTTAAAGTAAATTACAGATTTAATGACATTTAACTATTCCATACAGTATTTTATTATGCATCTTTAAAAATAAGGTCATTGTGGGGCACCTGGGTGGCTGTTGGTTAAGCATCCATCTCTTGATTACAGCCCAGGTCATAATCTCAGGGTCCTGAGATCGAGCCCCACGTGGGGCTCCAAGCCAGGTGTGGAGCCAGCTTAGAGATTCTCTCTCTTTCCCTTCTTTCTGCCCCTGCCCCTCCCCACTGTTCGCACTTGCTCTTTCTCTCCCCCCAAATTTTTTTTAATTTAAAAAAATAAAAATAAGGGGGCGCCTGGGTGCTCAGTCATTAAGCGTCTGCCTTCAGCTCAGGTCATGATCCCAGAGTCCTGGGATCGAGCCCCGCATCAGGCTCCCTGCTCTGCGGGAAGCCTGCTGCTCCCTCTCCCACTCCCCCTGCTTGAGTTCCCTCTCTCACTGTGTCTCTCTCTGTCAAATAAATAAATAAAATCTTAAAAAAAATAAATAAAAATAAAAATAAGGCCATTTTCCTACATAATCATAATAGCATTTTCACAGCTAATACAATTAACAATAATTCTTTCATACTATCTAGTACACTCTCCATATTCAAATTCCCTTAAATGTTCCAAAAATATTTGTTCAAACCAAGATCCAATCAGGGTCCATATATTTTGTTTGCTTATTTCATCTCAATTCTTTTCCTTTTAAAATGGTATCTCCATGTTAAACACTTAAAATATTATTTTTCGCTCAACTTTTTATTTTGGAATTTCCAAATTTTCTAACAGTTGGAAGAATAGTACAGTAAACATCCATATGTCCTCCCCTAGATTCCTGTTACGTTTAGTTTCTCCCACAACTCTCATGTATATGCACATACACACACTCCAACTCCTATATGTGCACTTGCACAAACATGCATACACACACACACACACACACGAACACACACAAATGCTCCTCTTCCTCTTTTTGGCTAAACCATTTAAGGGGCGCCTGGGTGGCTCAGTTGGTTAAGCGACTGCCTTCGGCTCAGGTCATGATCCTGGAGTCCCGGGATC